>NC_091440.1:47459751-47649927 GCF_964237555.1 Oryctolagus cuniculus | reverse complement strand
AGAGAGGAGGAGAGAGAGAGAGGGAGGGGGAGAGAGAGAGAGAGAGAGAGAGAGAGAGAGAGAGGAGGAGATCACATACCAATTTGAATTTGAAACAATTAGAAAGACATAAAAGTATTTTTAAACCATTCGTACTCTTAATAGAAGAATACACACTATTTTGAAAACACCACATTCAATTCAGTGCAACAGAAATTCTAACTGCATGTCTTTGTACCTACAAAATTGGGCAGGAAAATAGGTGCAGATTTTCACTAAGAAGGCATAGGACACCCAAAGTTAAAGTTAAGAGAAATCCTAGATTCCTCACGTAGCACTAGTACATTCCATTTGTTTTTCAATTGACATAAAAACAGTCTAGTTTCAGCTGAGACTTTGGTAATTGCAAAAAATTAAATAATACACACAGATGGATATATATAAGCATGAATTATTCTAGCAAGATGAATGCATGCATTATAAAATTTATAAGAACAGAAACCTTGAAGGAATAGGAGACTAGCAGATATTACATATTTAATGTACCTTAATTAGTAAATCACAAATATTATGTGATATGTGAAGAAAAGAAGGATTGGTAATACTTGAAGTTAACTGCATCATTCTTAAGAATTGAGATTACATAGAACTTATCCAAATTTTATAAAAGTGTAAAACAGAATTGACAAGCTTATCTAAAAACATGAGTTTATGACAAGAAAAGAAAGGGATGCTAATATTTTCATAATTTTTAATCAGTTGAAATGCCAAAAACAAGTCGACTACAGATGAGTTTCAGATTCATATATGGTGAATACAGATTGGAGACAAGATAGGAAACTCATAAATTTTAGAAACAGAATTATTCTATGAAGCCTTCCAAAGCCACAGGTATTTCAGATAATTTTGAGTCATAGTCACAACAAGCACCCATAATTTGTTAATCACTCAGTTGGTCAATTTAGCACTCCTCATTTATTCACTTACCAAGTCAGCCAGTAACAAATTTCTATATCAGTTTTACTATTGAAAAAAGTCATCAGCTGTACCATTTCATGTATCTCCTCTGACAAATCAGTGAAAGAATTAAGGCGACATTACACCATTTTCTTCAATGAGTAAAAAGGACATTTGAAATGATTTATCATTTATCCTACTTCACATAAGAAATATGTTGCATATCCAGAATTTTTAAATTCACTATTGAGTTATTCATGATCTAATAGACAAATATGAAGAAACCATCAACTTTCAGATAACAATCACAAGGTATATACAAGGTATATGATGGAAAAAATATATCATTCACTTCCTCCAAAAATGCAGCTCACCAGCTTGTTCAGGAAAAAAATTTTGAATGATTAGGGCTGGCATTGTGGCATAATGAGTTAAGCCATTGTCTGTCAGTAGCCCATGTGTGGGTTCCAGTCCTGGCTGCGCTGCTTCTGATCCAGCTCCTTGTTAATGTGCCTGAAAATATACCCATGTGGGAGACCCAGAAGAAACTCCTGGCTCCTGCCTTCAGCCTGACTCAGCTCTGGCTGTTGTAGCCATCTGGGCAATGAAAGAGAGGATAGAAGATCTTCTTCTCTATATATCTATTTCTCTCACTTTTTAACTTTGTCTTTCAAATAAATAAAATTAATCTTGGCCAGCGCAGCAGCTCACTTGGCTAATCCTCTGCCTACGGTGCCGGCACCCCAGGTTCTAGTCCCGGTCGGGGCACCGGATTCTGTCCCAGTTGCTCCTCTTCCTGTCCAGGTCTCTGCTGTGGCCCGGGAGTGCAGTGGAGGATGACCCAGGTCCTTCGGCCCTGCACCCACATGGGAGACCAGCAGGAGGCACCTGACTCCTGGCTTCGGATCTACGCAGCCCACTGGCCATAGCAGCCTTAGGAGAGTGAACCAATGGAAAGGAAGACCTTTTTCTCTGTCTCTCTCTCACTGTCTAACTCTGCCTGTCAAAAAAATTAAATGAGCAGCTTAATATGTTATCCCTCTTAGTATTTTTTTTGTTTGTTCTACTTAATACTTTTGGTTGAATACTGTAATCAATACACAATTCTTCGTAAGTGCTGAAACTTAACTGAAAAGTGATTGCTGTTAAATATAAGAGTGGGAATAAGAGAGGGAAGAGATGTGCAATTCGGGACATGCTTGAACTGACTTACCTCAAACAGTAGAGTTAGAAACATACCAGGGGATTCGAATTCAATCCCATCAAGGTGGCATGTTCCAATGCCATCTCACTAGTCCCAGTGATCAATTTCTGTTCACAATTGATCATAATGATAGGACTAAGAACCAAAGGGATCACAGAAACAAGAATAGTGTCTGCAAATACTAGCTGATAGAATCAAAAAGGGATAGAACGATCCAACATGGGAAGTGAGATACACAGCAGACCCATAGAATGGCAAATGTCCTAACAGCACTCTGGCCTCATAATCAGCCCTTAAGGCATGCGGATCTGGCTGAAATGCCCATGAGAGGATTTCAGGCATGGAAAGCCAAGACACTCTGGGGGGGAAGCAAAAAACTAAATGAAAGATCTCCGTGAGTGAGATCCTAGTGGAAAAAACGGGTCATCAAAGAAGGAGGTACCTTTCTCTGAAGGGAGGAGAGAACTTCCACTTTGACCATGGCCTTGTCTAAATATGATCAGAGTCAGTGAACTCAGGGGGCTTCCATAGCCTTGGAAGCTCATGACAAGAGCCTGGGGTGATTACTGAGGCCATAAACAAGAGTGTCAATTTGTTAAGTCAACAACAGGTGTCACTGTGCACTTACTCCTCATGTAGGATCTCTGTCCTTAGTGTGCTGTCCATTGAGATTTAATGCTATAACTAGTACTCAAACAGTATTTTTCACTTTATGTTTCTGTGTGGGAGCAAACTGTTGAAATCTTTACTTAATGTATGCTAAACTGATCTTCTGTATATAAAGAGAATCGAAAATGAATCTTGATGTGAATGGAAGGGGAGAGGGAGTGGGAAAGGGGAGGGTTGCGGGTTGGAGAGACGTTATGGGGGGGAAGCCATTGTAATCCATATTCTGTACTTTGGAAATTTATATTCATTAAATAAAAGTTAAAAATGAGAATAAAAATAAAAAGAATTATAATTCTCAGAAAAAAAAATAGCAAGGAACAAGTGTATGCTTTTCACAGGGAGCAGCCAGTGGCAATAAGGGATATATCCTCAAGAGGTGACAGTGTTGCAGTCATTGGAGAAACTGATGAATAGACAGATTCAGCACTTGATTTGGGGAATATCTGAGCAGAATCTCTGAACTATACTGATAAAGAACTACATACACTGGAAATCTATAAATCTTAGTATATAAACATTATTTTGAGGATGGTATGAGGTACATTAATGAACATGCAATTGTGAATTTGACTCCATGTTGATTCATATTTTAATTAAAATAATTCTACATTTTATTGAGAACTTTTTTCTTTTGCCTGAGTCATAAGTTTTAGTAGCTTGGCTTTATTTTTGTAATAAACTGAATATCTAACATTAATTTTGAAAAATCTTAGAAAAATATCTGAAATTTAGTATTTATGGAAAATTATTTTAGAAGATATTACCTGTGTCAAGCATCTTTATGGTATCAATATGTGATATATATATATATATATATATATGCATGCACATATATATATATATATATATTTTCCAGCATCCCATATGGGCACAGGTTGGTGACCTGGATGCTCCACTTCCAATCCAAATCCCTACAAATGTGCTGGAAAAACAAATGAAGATGGCCCAATTGCTAGGGATACTGCACACACCTGGGAGACTTGCATATTTTATGGCGTACAAAAGTATTTCATCCCTTGTGTAAAGTGTAAACTGATCAAATCACTCAATTATTCTACTTCCTCATTTTTTTCTTTATGTTTGGAGATGTTGAGTTTCTCCTTTAAGAATTATATAATGCATATAACACTTTACTTTGAGTTCTAGTCACTCCATTGTGCTGTGCAACTCTAGATTTTACTTCTAACTATGTTTCGGTACACTTTACCCAACCTTCGTCTATCCCCATTCCCAACCTCCTCTGTCCCCAGCAATCACTATTCTAAGTTTGAGTTGATGTAGAAAATATAAAAATAGTTCATCAAGCCATTATCATATGCTCCCTGACGAGAAGCAATGAGAACAGGAGTTTTCTTATTTGATAGCTTCTTTTTTTAAATACCTATAACCATATTCCAAACATAAAATAAGTATCTCTCAAATACAAAACAAGGGATGTTCTGCTAAAAAATTACTTAATCAACATGCATTTTCAAACTCCTGAAAACAAGAGGAATGAGAAATGGTCACAGATGGGGAAAGGCTACTGAAATGTGTTGACTAAATCCAACGTGATCTCATGAATTGAGTATTCAAGAGAAAAAGAACAAAGGACATCTGGTGAAGTAAAAATAAAGTCTGTAGTTTATCTAACAGTGTTTTACTAATGTTAACTTTTTTTATTTTGTAAAATGCAACACAGTTATGTAAATATATATTGCCTTAGAAAGCATTGGGGAAAAAGTTATCTGAAAACTCTTAGTACTTTCTGCTTTTGAACTCTTCATAAATGAAATAGTTTCAAAGTGAGAATTGTAATTAATACCCTTTAAATTAAGTGAAAACATAAAGTAGTTGAAAATATTTTAAAAATCTTTTAGTAACATAGAAATAAAATCCTTTATCATCCTGTAAAAGATATATAATTTATGGTGCTGGCACTATAGTGAAGTAGATTAAATATCAATCTGCAGCGCCAGCATCCCACACAGCCGCTGGTTAGAGTCCTGGCTGTCCCACTTCTAATCCAACTCTCTGCTAATGGGCTTGGGAAAGCAGCAGCAGAATGTTCCAAGTGCTTTAGCTCCTGCCACCACGTGGGAGACCTGGCTGAACCTTCTGTCTCTCCTGGCTTCAGCATGATCATTGTGGTCATTTGGGGAGTGACTCAGTGGACAGAAGATTTCTCTCTCTCTCTGCCCATGTCTCTCCCTCTCTCCAACTCTACCATTTAAATAAATAAATATTTTTTAAAATAATGGAAAAATAGAATGTAAAGATAATTGATCATTTGTAAAAGAAAAATGAGCAACATTTTTATTTCACAACTTTTCATGAGCTAATTAAGAAAACTTTTAGCAGTACAAACATACTGTATTTTAAGGTTTTTCTTTCCACTTCAATATCTGTTTCTATATTTTCCCTATTGTTAAATAAACAAAATAATTGTAACAAGAAGTTCTGTATACATGATGTACCTTGGGTTTCAGCTTCTCTTAAGTGATGGTTTGCAAGTTAATGATTAGAAACTACATTTTTTTCTAAAGTGTCTACTGTGTAAATTACCATATTTTCTTTTCAAATTATAAACACAGGAGTGTCAATTTTCCATTCAGTAATTTTATACATTTGACTTTGCCACAAGTGCTGATTTGAAAGTCACTTATTGTTGAAAATATAACTTTCCTATTGTATATTTTATTTAGGGACTTACTCCAAAAGTAATTACCTTTGTTTATTTGAGAAGCATAGAGACAGAGGCAGTGAGATAGTGTTCTCATCCCCTGGCTCAGTCCCCAACATCCTGCAACAGGTGGAGCTGCACCAGGCTGGAAACAGGAGCCAGGAGCTGCATGCAGGAATGTGCTAAGAATAACCCCTTTAGCTTCATCAGCCATCACATTTCCTCTTCAACCTTAGGTCACTTGCAACAAAGGACAGCACTGACGACATTCTGGCAAATGTTTAATAGAGAATATGTACATCAATCCTTAAATCAAATGTTAATAAAGTTGAATATTAGTATGTTTTTTAAAAAAATCATCGCAATGGATACCTCAACTTGTTTACCTCATACCAATGGATCATTTCAAAATCTGTGTTCCCACCAACTAGTATTAGAGTGTGTGGACATTTTAATTTGGAGATAATGCCTGTGAATTTTCAGAGACACATCCAGTGAACACCTCAGGTGTAGTAAGTCTGTAGAGAAACATAAAGTAAGACATAGAGTAAGAGAGGGACAACTACCAAGTACTGATTCATTCCTCAGATTCCCATAATAGGCCCTGCGTCAGGAAGAGGCTGAGGCTAGAAGCTCAACAATCTAGATCTTCCTTAAGGGGAGAAGAAACCCAATTACTGTGCCATCATGATTGCATCTGAGCTCTTCATTATCCAGAGCAGAGAACTGAACTGAAATACAACAATGTGGGACACTGGGGTATTACAGATTAGGCCAAATGCCTTGCAGCAAAAGCATGTTTTTTTAATGCTAGGCAAGCATTAACTGAAAACTTTAATATCAATAAGCTAACTCATAATCACACCACTTTATTCCAAATGTGTAGAAATTATTTAAGTAGGGTTAATACAGTAAAATTCTTTGTATATTATTTATAAAACCAGGTATAAATTGAAATTTTAAAGGAATTTATTTTGTGTGCTATTCATGTTTCTATTTAAAAATAAAAATGTCTAGCAATATGAGCCTCAAAATATTAAAAAGTAATGTATAATTATCATTCCATAAGGATGAATTAATATTTTAGCTACAAAAGCAAATGCTAAGTTCTAATCTGAACCATTGATTATCTCATTTTTTCATATGTGTTAGGGTGGTTATTATTTTAGTCAGCTCTCCCATGTGAGTGACAGGAAACCAGACATTTGGGTTATCATCTGCTCCCTTCCCAGGAGCATTCATAGGAAGCTAAATCAGACTGGGTAAAGCCAGGACTTGAAATGGTGCTCTGATATGAGCATTCTAAATGGAGGATTAATCTGTTGCCCCAGTGTTACAGACATTTGTGTTATGTTTGCATACCTCAACTTCACTTAACGCCTTTGCTTTTGTTAGCAGGTTTTTGGTACACTTAAGGATTTTTAATATACAAAGCCATGTCATCTGCAAGCATACACTATGTTTAGCCTTTCCAATTTGGGTACCCTTTCTTTCTTTCTTTTGCCTAATTTCTTGCTTTGAAATTCTAGCACTCTAATGAATACAGCAGTTATAATGAACATAATTTTTAAACTGTTTTTGTTTTTACTTTTTCAATGTTGAATATGATGCTAGCTGTTGGCTTGTCAATCATGTTTAAATCTAGTATAAAGGTTAAGAACAAAATATTAATGGGAACTATAGGTATAATAATTTGAAACTTAATAGATCATATAAAATATTTGCATGTCAATTACACAGAATGAAGAATTGGAAGAGAAATTTAGATGTACACTGTTTGTATACACTTGAAGCTATTATCACCTTAAAACAAACTGTTATAGCTATGAGGTATTTTATATAAACATCATGTTAATCATAAGAAAATAATTGACAGTACATGCACAAAAGGATGAGCCAATTTATTAAAAGGTCACAACAGCAGCAAATATATATCATGCCAACTTTGGAACATCTAAATATAGAAAGTAAATTTTAGCGAAGTTGATGGAAGAAAAAGACAGAAATATGAAACTGCTGTACCCCACTTTCAACCGTGGATTGATAATCCAGAAAGAAAATCAAATAGACATAATTGTCTCCATACATCAAGTGGATGTAATAATAGAGAAAAGCAGGGCCAGCACTGTGGCACAGCAGGTTAAAGCCCTGGCCTGAAGCTCCAGTATCCCTTACGGGCGCCAGTTCTGGTCCCAGCTGCTACTCTTCCAGTCCAGCTTTCTGCTATGGCCTGGGATAGCAGCAGAAGATAGTCCATGAGCCCCTGCACCTGCTTGGGAGACCCGTAAGAATCACCTGGCTCCTGGCTTCGGATAGCCACAGCTCTGTCTGTCGCAGCCATCTGGGAAGTGAACCAGAGGATCGAAGACCTCTCTTTCTGTCTCTACATCTCTCTGTAACTCTGTATTTCAAATAAATATTTTTAAAAAAGGCAAAACATATCATACAAAATCATCAGAATATGCACTTTAGTCAATTGTACACAGTACACTACATTTTTTTTAATTTTTAAACTATTATTTAATGAATATAAATTTCCAAAGTACAGAATATGGATTACAATGGCTTCCCCCCCATAACGTCTCTCCCACACCGAACCCTCCCCTTTCCCACTCCCTTTCCCCTTCCATTCACATCTAGATTCATTTTCGATTCTCTTTATATACAGAAGATCAGTTTAGCATACATTAAGTAAAGATTTCAACAGTTTGCTCCCACACAGAAACATAAAGCGAAAAATACTGTTTGAGTACTAGTTATAGCATTAAATCTCAATGGACAGCACATTAAGGACAAAGATCCTACATGAGGAGTAAGTGCACAGTGACTCCTGTTGTTGACTTAACAAATTGACACTCTTGTTTATGGCCTCAGTAATCACCCTAGGCTCTTGTCATGAGATGCCAAGGCTATGGAAGCCCCCTGAGTTCACTGACTCTGATAATTTTTAGACAAGGCCATGGTCAAAGTGGAAATTCTTTCCTCCCTTCAGAGAAAGGTACCTCCTTCTTTGATGACCCATTCTTTCCCCTGGGATCTCACTCGCGGAGATCATTCATTTAGGGTTTTTTTTGTTGTTGTTGTTGTTGTTGTTTTTTTTTTCCCCAGAGTGTCTTGGCTTTCCATGCCTGAAATAGTCTCATGGGCTTTTCAGCTGGATCCGCATGCCTTAAGGGCTGATTCTGAGGCCAGAGTGCTGTTAGGACATCTGCCATTCTATGGGTCTGCTGTGTATCTCGCTTCCCATGTTGGATCATTCTCTCCCTTTTTTATTCTATCGGCTAGTATTTGCAGACACTATTCTTGTTTCTGTGATCCCTTTGGTTCTTAGTCCTATCATTATGATCAATTGTGAACAGAAATTGATCACTGGGACTAGTGAGATGGCATTGGAACATGCCACCTCGATGGGATTGAATTGGAATCCCCTGGTATGTTTCTAACTCTACCCTTTGAGGTAAGTCAGCTTGAGCATGTCCCGAATTGCACATCTCTTCCCTCTCTTATTCCCACTCTTATATTTAACAGCGATCACTTTTCAGTTAAGTTTCAGCACTTAAGAAGAATTGTGTATTGATTACAGTATTCAACCAAAAGTATCAAGTAGAACAAACAAAAAATTACTAAGAGGGATAACATATCAAGTTGCTCACCAACAGTCAGGGTGAGGGCTGATCAAGTCATCGTTTTTCATAGTGTTCATTTCACTTTAACACGTTTCCTTTTTGGTGCTCAGTTAGTTGTCACCTATCAAGGAGAACAAGTGGTATTTGTCCCTTTGGGATTGGCTTATTTCACTCAGCATAATGTTTTCCAAATTCCTAACAGGGATCACTTTTCAGTTAAAATTTAAACACATAAGAATAATGTGTGTTAATTACAGAGTTCATCCAACGGTACTAGAACAAAAAAAAATACTAAAAGGGATAAAGTATTACATTGTACATCAACCGTCAGGACAAGAGCTGATCAATTCACTGTTTCTCATAGTGTCCATTTCATTTCAACAAGTTTCCCTTTTGGTGCTCAGTTAGTTGTCATCGATCAGGGAGAACATATGATATTTATCCCTTTGGGACTGGCTTAATTCACTCAGCATGATGTTTTCCAAATTCCTCCATCTTGTTGCAAATACATTAGTCATATATTAGGTCACAAAATGAGTCTTAACGAATTTTAAAATGCTAAAATCATATCATCTAATTTTTTGACCATGACTGTATAAAACAATCAATGGCTGGAATTGAAAAATTCATAAATATTTATAAATTAAAGAACAGATTTTTGAACAGTCAGTATGTCAAAGAAGAAATAAAACAGAGATGAAATTGTGAAGCACTTTTGCTTAGATATCGATCTCAAGGGAAGAGTCTAATTACATGGAAAATACCAAAAATAATTTCTATGACAACTAACTGGACAAGGAATCCATACAGTTATATCCATTTCATCTGGGGAGACTGTTTAGATCTCAAATGTACTATGTGTGTTAGTCCAGTGAGATACAATATAGTCATATACACAAGTTATACAAAGCAGATGAGATTTGATACTTACAGATTGGTAAAAAGAGAAAAAAGTCTCAAATCAATTGTTAGCCAGTTTCCCAAAGCTCAAGAAAACGAGTTTTGACTGCACATGGTTCACTTTGTACCACAGTTGAGGAATTCTTAAAGGTAGCCTACACTAGATTATATATCTAAGGTGTCACATGACTCACTGGAAAATTTTTGAAGAGCATTCTGTTCCCTCAGGATGAGAAACAAAATTTAGGCAGTCCCAGACATTTGCTCTCTAACTTGTTATATTCCTTGGGAATGACAAGAATAGGCTGGGACTTTGGTAATTCATTCTTCTCTTTTTTGAAAGATGATATTCTCAAAATAGCTTATAATTAGTCTTGAGTACTATAACAAAAAAGTGGGGAAATTGAGTTATCAAAGGCAATCTGGAGAATTTTCCTGTTTGAATTAGACAATATCTCGAGGGGCTGTGCACATGGGCTTAAGCCACAGCCTGAAGGCTGGAGTACCATGTGAGCACCAGTTCTAGTCACAGATGCTTCACTTCCAATACAGCTCCCCACTGACATACTTGGGAAAGCAGCAGATGATAGCCAAAGTGCAAGGGACCCTCCCCTCCTGCCTATATGAAAATACAGATGGATTTCCAAGCTCCTGTCTTTAGCCTGGCTAGGGCCTGTTCAGTAAACCAAATGGGGACAAATGAAAATGCAAACAGTTTATACCAAACTTGTAGGATGCAGCAAAAGAAGTAGGGGGGGAAATATTGTGTCAATAAATGCCTCTATTAAAAAGCAAGAAAGATCTCAAAAGAAATGACTTAATGTTATAACTCAAGGAACCAGGAAAAGAACAATAAACAGGTAAGAGTCATCAGAAGGAAGAAAATAATGAAAGAACAGAAATAAATATAATAAAGAACGAATCGGGCCAGCACCATGGCTCACTAGACTAATCCTCAGCCTGCAATGCCAGCACCCCGGGTTCTAGTACCGGTCGGGGCGCCGGATTCTGTCCTGGTTGCTCCTTTCCAGTCCAGCTCTCTGCTGTGGCCCGGGAGGGCAGTGGAGGATGGCCCAAGTGCTTGGGCCCTGCACCCGCATGGGAGACCAGGAGGAAGCACCTAGCTCCTGGCTTTAGATTAGCACAATGCGCCAACCACAGTGCACCAGCTGCAGCGGTCATTTCGGGGGTGAACCAATGGAAGGAAGACCTTTCTGTCTCTCATTAACTCTGTCAAAAAGAAAAAAAATGAATCAATTGAACTGTAAATTAGCATTTTAAAGATAAACAAAATTGATAAAATAAAATTTAAAAAGAGTACTTATATTAATAAAATCAGAATTGAAGATCAAATATTACAACTGACACCACAGAAATACAAAGGACCATGAGACAATACTAGGGAAATTGTATGTCAAGGAATTACATGGCTTAGAAGAAATGGATAAATTCCTAGACAGATATAATGTACCAAGACTGAATCATGAATAAATAGAAAATCTGAACAGAATTATAAAATTAGGGAGACTGAATAGACAAAACTCCCTGTAAAGAAAATCCAGAAGCTGTTCTTATTACACTGAATTCTACCAAGCATCCAGAATTGAAAGCAATCCTTCTCAATCTTCCATAAGACTGAAGACATGAGGACACTTTGAAAGTTATTTAGAAGGCTAATGTGATCCTGATATGGAGGTCAAATGAGAATAACACGAGAAAATTTCTGTCTAATATCCTTCAGGAACAAAGATGCAAGAGTATTTCACAAAATACTAGCTAACTTAAATCTATGGCACATCAGAAGTAATGTACATCATGATCAAGTAGTGCTTATCCCTGGATAGCGAGCATGGGTCAACCTATGTAAAACTGTCACTGTGACTTCTAGAATTCTAATAGAATAAATACTTATAATTTAAAAATAAAAAAATGGAGTATAAGAATCATGTGACAATCTCAATATTTGCAGGAAAATCATTTGAAATTTTCCATTTTTCCCATTTAAACATTTATAAAGAGAACAGATTTCGTATTTTGAAGATGCAATTCTAAAAACATAAAGATGCTACATTACATGAGACCTTTATAAATCAGGTACAGGAAGGGTGTTCCTCAATTTATAATTTGATATATGCATCAAAAACTTTTATATCCAAAATTATCTATATAAAGTTCTAGAAATGATATTCTTTGCTTATTGTCAGCATCTATTCCTCATTTTTGATAATAGACTACAGAAAGCTGTATAATATGTAAATTAGATATGATATTATAAGAACCAGAGGAAAATTATAGTGAATTGTACTCAATTGAACAATGAATGTGAAATATGTGAAATATGTACAAAACACACAAATTTTTAACTTTTTGTATAAAGGATTTGATAATAAATAATTTAGACCACGCTGTCTCTTTTATCTTTGATGTGACAACTTTGAAGCAGTCATAGACAATAAGTAAATAAGTTGTTCTTCCACAAAAACTTTATTTTCAAAGGCAGATAATAGGCCAGATTTGGCTAGTACGAATATTTTATCTCTGCTCAAATGAGCAAGATTATGTTCAAGAAGTTAATTTTTCTTAAGGAAATTAATGTTTCAAGCTAAACTAATCATAACTCATTAAAATCTACATTTTCTTGATGAGAAAATCACATACACATTGGAAAGCATATAATTCAATTATAGAATAATTATTTGGAAAATTGCTACAACCATTTATCATAGAAACAAAAATAAATTTAAAATTGTAAAGACTGTCTTCAAATTTCTAAATGCATACAAAATGTGAAGCAAACAGCATGAATTAAAAATTTAAGCTCAAAGGCTGGTTCTGTGGTGTAAAAGGTTAGGCCTCCATCTGCAGCGTCAGCATCCTTTATGGGCATCTGTTTAAGTCTCTGCTGCTCTGCTGCTGATCCAGTTCCTTACTAATGCGGCCAGGAAAGCAGCAGAAGATAGCACAAGTACTTTGGCCCCTAGATCCTGGCTTTGGCTTGGCCCAGCTCCGGCCATTTGCACCATTTGGTAGTGAACCACAGGATGAAAGATCTTTCTCTCTCTCTCTCTGCCTCTGGCTCTCCTTCTCTATAACTCTGACTTTCAAATAAACAAGCCAATTGTTAACAAAAAATAAGCTCATAGAAAATTTTTTATAATTATTCATAGTGCTCAACTAAATAATAATTTCTGTACACAATTCATTTTTATTAGATTTTACTATATGTATTCTCATCAAAATGTAGAAAAAAGATACCAACTTGGATGATAATTCAATAAGCCATTGAATATATGACAAGAATTATGAAAATATCATTGAATATTGTTACAAAGGTATATATATTAGATTTATTATCTATGTTTCATGAAAGGAGTATGTTCTGAAAATTCTAAATTATAATTAGGAAAGATAACTATATTTTCTAACTAAAAATTGTAGAAAATAGTTGAGCAGTTGAACCAAATTACCAGTTTTCTTTGAACATTTTGTATTAATTATTTGCCCTTTATATAGAAGAGATAAAGGAGGATATTCCCTATTGTTGATTTATCGTGTATCACACATTAAGTATTACTTTGAGAAATTTTAAAAGAATCAAATTTCCATTTAGTCAAGGCAATAGGTTAAAAAATATATAATGTCTATAAGGCACACACTTAGTTCCGAACTCCATTCTGTCTGAAAAAAAATTAAGCTATGTACTTTAGATATAATTATTTTATTAGTGAAGAAATTGAGACCCAGAAAGCTTAGATGCCTTAATTGTCATCTAGTAATGAGTAAACTGAAAGAGTGTGATGTATTTTCTCATTATCTGTTCTCTTAACCTCATGA
Source organism: Oryctolagus cuniculus (assembly GCF_964237555.1). NCBI lineage: Eukaryota > Metazoa > Chordata > Mammalia > Lagomorpha > Leporidae > Oryctolagus > Oryctolagus cuniculus. The sequence goes on along the minus strand of NC_091440.1, from coordinate 47,636,096 downwards.
ACATCACCTTATGGACACAAATATCTGACACCACCTCATCCTGGTTTTTTCAAGGTGGGTCACAAAGCCATTACAAATATTAAAATTGGGATCTTGAAATGAAGACAAAAATCTGTTGATAAATAGTGTTCTAATTTTTAAATCAATTTTTTATATTCTTAAAGGCAGAAACAGACAGTCCTAGATACAGATATTTCATCTGCTGGTTCACTCCCCTAATGTACACAACAGCTGGGAATGCAATCCAGTTTTCCTATAGGGATGGCAAGGACTCAAAAACTTGTGCAATCACCCACTGCCTCCACAATTCTGCTTTAGCAGGAAGCTGGAATCAGAAACAGTCAGGACATAAATCCTGGCGGTCTGAAAGGACGTATGCTTTTCTCAAGCAATGTCTTAATCACTGCTCCCAATGCCCACTCCTAATACTATTTTTTAAAACGCTATTTTAATTCCAAATATATTTTTTCATTTTAAATTTCCTTTTATCTTTCTTTTTCTCATTATTTTACTCTTTTAAAATAGCAACTGAGATAAATTAAAATAATAAAGAAGGATCACAGTGTTATTATGAATAACAGTTAACTCATTGAAAAATAGTATCTAATAGCTGGCATTGTTGCATAACAGGTTAAGCGTCCATCTGCCACATGGACATCCCATATAGTTTCCAGTTTGAGTCCTGGATGCTCCATTATTTCTAACTCCAGGCTAATGTGTCTGGAAAAGCAGCAGAAAGTGGCCCACGTTCTGACCCCATGTGAGAAACCCAGATAAAGCTCTTGGCTTCTGGTTTCAGCCTGGCCAAGCCCTGGCCATTGTGGTCAGTTGGGGAGTGAATCAGCAGATGGGAGGACTCTCTCTCTTTTTCTCCTTCCCTCCCTCCCTCCCCCCTTCTCTCCGTAACTCTGCCTTTCAAATAAACAAAGTAATTTTTTTAAAAAAAAATATTTATCTACTTGAAAATCAGAGCTACAGAGAGAGAGAGAGAGAGAGAGAGAAGGGGAAGCAGAGAGTGAGCGAGAGGTCCTTCATCCGCTGGCTCACTTCCCAACTGGCCACAACAGCTGGAGATGAGCCGATCTGAATCCAGGAGCCAGGAGATTGTTCTGGGTGTCCCATGTGGGTGCAATGGTCCAAGGACTTGGACCATCTTCTACTTCTTTCCCAGGCCACAGCAGAGAGCTGGATGGGAAGTTGAGCAGCCTGGGACTCGAACAGATGCCTACATGGGATGCAGGCACTGCAGGCAGCGGCTTTATCCACTACACCACAGTGCCGGCCTCGTAAATAAATCTTTTTAAAGAAAAATATTTAAGCTCATCAAGCCTTTCACTTATTCATTATGTACATTATGCAAATACATAAAATATAAACATATACATGTGTATTTATTTCTACCTGTTTTTCTTACACACACACACACACACAAACATTCATGTGTATTAAGGCACACACAATGATACCTATATGCACATGTAGACAAACACACAAATTGCAGTGTTCAGAGAATGGTGGTAAACTTGTTCCAGATTATGTCGTACAATTAGCAGAAATGATGCTGAAAATCTCCACTTGCATTTACATAATCTTGAAAATGGTATGGAAGATTAAATAACATCAATGGTTTCTATGAATTTTGTTTTTGTAGGCTATAATCTTAATTTAATACTACAAGTTAAGGTTTGATGGAGTAGAGCATTTTGTTGATTCACAGTGATACTGACAAATTTCAATCAAAGTTAGAGATTTGAGCAGATACACTTTACAGTTGACTTTTACTTTCTATTATATATAAAGGTACAAATTATTCAGTCCTTCCCATATTATTCTCTTTGATTTAAATACTTGCATCTTTAACAGATTTTGTTTCACAGTTCAACATTTGTTTTATGACTCAGGGGGAATAGTTCATATAACTTAAAAGAAAAACAACTTATTCCTAGATAATACATAAAAAGGTTCTCTGGTCCAAAAACCCCATGTCTTAATTATACATTCTTTCTTGCTCACTTTCAAATGGATCCTTTTGGGAAAATAGTCACTCCATTTCTCCATTTCTAAGAAATATTCATATACATTGTAGTTTGACAGTTTTGTTTCTGTACTTGCTCTCCTACAGTTATATTTCAAGTTAAAATAAAGCTCATAGATATTAATAGGCCACCCATTAAATCATCTCATTACCTGTGTGGGAGACCCAGGGGGATATTCTGGCTCCTGGCTTTGGATTGGTCCAGCTCTGGCATTTGTGGCCATTTGGGGAGTGAATCAGTGCATGGAAGATGTTTCTCTTTGTTTCTCTCTCCACCTCTATAACTCTCTCAAATAAATAAATGAAATTAAAAAAAATCAATATAGGCGCAACTATAGAAAAATAATTGGCTTTTTCTGTATAATTGACCTTGTACAAAATACATCAGATTTAAATAGAAGTCCACCAGTCTTGAGCTTATGAAAAGTAAACTCGAGTTTTTCTAGTGTCTGACAATTATCTAGTTTGAGGTACAACAAAAGCATTCTGTTTTTTTTTTTTTTTTATTTGTGGACTTTGATTGGTGATGATATGCTAGATGTCTCATTATTAGAAAAGAATGCAATGTTGTTTTCCCTAGCAAATGCAATTTGTCAATTATATTTGTTATTGTTTTTTCTATGGTATATAATTTTGATTACTTGGATTGATATAAAAACCACACACCATGTCCAAGTAGTTTGGGAAATAAAATATGTCAGTACACTATATTCAGTGACTATTTAAAAAGTAATAAATAAACCAAATTATGCTGTAGTGTCATGATACATGAGCATGGTTTCAGGAAACTTAATGTGTTACTTCATATCATTCACATAGACATAATAAATGGAAGATAATATATTTAGATATAAAATATATCCATTGTTCTAGTACTAGCTGACATTTGGTTAAATTACAAAGAAAAATTATAATTTAGGTATCTGCTTTCCTTCTGGTTTAACTCCTGAATATAATATACAAACATTAGAACTGAGGAAGACATAAAAATTTGTCTCTGACAAAAAAAATTGGAGAATTTATACATAAAAAGTAACCTAGGAATATAAGTCTTACAGTACTGTACCAGATGATTAAACAGATAATGTTAAACATAAATTAGTAAATATAAGCATAGAAATATGGCAGATTTATTATTACTTTCCTGAACATATTTATTTTCTGTAGTGCTATACCTTTCTCTGATTCTGATATAGCTTTCTATTTGCAACTGGAAACAAACAGCAAATGTGGCTTGAAGTTTTAGAGGTTGGATTGTAATAGCTTCTTATCTGAATTCATGCCTAATTGCATGATTAGAAGTCTTAACTCCTTCTTTTGTATTTCAGTCTTAAAAATGGGATTTATGATCTTTTTGCATTTTACTTGTTTAACTCTTTATTTAATAGAGCATTAAGCCTTTGACTATAATGTAAATTAAAAATATGTTACCTCAAAAATTAAGACAGACAGACAAACAGAAAGAAAGAAAGAGAGAAAGAAAGAGAGAAAGAGAGAAAGAGAGAAAGAGGGAAAGAGAGAAAGAGAGAAAGAGAGAAAGAGAGAAAGAAAGAGAGAAAGAAAGAGAGAAAGAAAGAGAGAAAGAAAGAGAGAAAGAAAGAGAGAAAGAAAGAAAGAAAGAAAGAAAGAAAGAAAGAAAGAAAGAAAGAAAGAAAGAAAGAAAGAAAGAAAAGGAAGGAATGTAGGAAGGAAGGAGAAGGGAGGGATGGAGGAAGGGAAGTATCATTATATTCATAGATTTTTATCTGTGAACTACATGGAATTTTTTCTCTTTGTATTAATATCACATTAACAAGAGAATCAATGAGAATCTTGTTGTAATTTTTACATAATTATTGTAATCCTGGGAATCTAATGTATCAATACATTCCTTAAAAAATAAAAAAAATAAATTTTTTAAAAATGAGGGTTTTTTTCCATTTTTCAGATATTATGAAAACATTATGAGAGATCAATAATTGAATATTTCTTGAGCATTAAAATTCAGAATCTGCTATATTAATGATACCTATTAAAATATACTTATATATCATATCTCTTGGAATGAATTTTACTATTTCATAACCAGTTCCATGCACCTATATTTAATTGAGAAACTAAAATATAATTAGATTTCAAAAAAAACTAAAATATAACATAAGTGGACTTACAAGATAACTTAAAAAAGTATTGGAAAATCTCCAGAAAGTTTATGTTCTGCAAAAGTTTTGAAATACATGCATAATTTGTTTACAATATAAATTTTCTTTTTTATATTTTGAATTTAAATTTTAATCAAATTATGACCATAATTTATACCCATCATTACCAAATATACTTAATTCATAGGAATTTATGATTGTATGACTTCATGAGACAAATACAATACTTACTAATGTATTCACAAAATTTTGACAAGTATTTTCAGGTTTTCACATTCAACTCATTCAAATAAAGCTTATAATATCCTTAACTCAGCTAAGAACTATTGGGTCAATAATTTTATTTTCCAGTGCAAAAATATGTCTGTGTTATGATTTCACATACTTGAATGTTTCATGTGTAAGTACATCTTATTACTACTTGTTGCTTAGTGTAGAAAAAATTGATGTGTTTGTTCATGCAAATAAAAATCTTGGCTCGATTCTGATCAATGTTACAAGATTCTATTCTATCTTTTCAAGGAAGTAGTTAAAACTCAAAGAAAGTAGAATTATTCACATTAATAAATGGGGCTTTTCCTTATTTTCATGATGATGTCCCCTCTTTTTAGAAATTAACTATCATAAATAAGAGACAATATATGGTATTTGTTCTTTTAAGCCTGACTTACTTCATTAAGCATAATGATGTCCGATTGCATCTATTTTGCTGTAAATGTCAGGAATTCATTCTTTTTTGGCTGAGTAATATTCCACTGTGTATATAAAGCATATTTTATTTATCTAATCATCTGTTAATGGGCATCTAGTTTGACTCCATATCTTAGTTATTGTGAATTAAGTAAGTATACACATGAGAATGGAGCTAACATTCATATGCTGATTTCATTTTCTTTGGCTATACTACCAGATTTGAAAGAACTAGGTCATATATAGTAGATCCATTTTATTTTTCTGTGGAATCTCCATATTGTTTTCCACCACAGTTATATCAATTTGTTTTCTTACAACCATGTTCTGTGGTATCTTTTTCTCCACATACTCTTCAGGTTTTTTTTTTTTTTTACTTTTTAAATTTTTTAATAGTTATTCTAAATGTGAGGCAACACCCCACCGTATTTTATTTGCATTTCCCTGATGGCTAGTGATCCTGAACATTTTTTTCTTTGTCTATTGGCCATTTGCATTTCATCCCGTATAAAACGCCTCTTCATATAATTTGTCCATTCCTTAATTGGATAACATGTTTATTGCTGAGTTTCTTGACTCTTCATATGTTCTGAATATTAATCATTTATGGGGTGTAGTTTGCAAATATTTTCTCCCATTGTGTTGTTTGTTTCTTCACTTTGTTAAATGTTTCTTTTTCTGTGCAGAAGCTTCTTAGCTTGTAATCCCAATTGTCTATTTTTATTGTTATTGCCTGTATTTCAGAATGGTATCAAAGAAACCTTTGCCTGTATCAATGTCTTGCAACATATGTACTGTGTTTTCCTCTAATAGTTTGATGAGTTTAGGTCTTAGGTTTAGAACTTTGCTTCATTGTGAATTGACTTATGGATAGGGTATAAGGTAAAGGTCTAATTTAAAAATTTTGCATGTAGAAATATAATTTTCTCAACCACATTTGAATTTCTACAATATTCATTTTCCATGGAATTTTTAAAGCTCTCTCCTTTGCACAGATTTTTAACAATTTCAAAATAAACGTACTTTTAAATTTTATTTCCCCATTAATTAAGCATAATTATTTTTTTGCAAAGGTATAGTTGTAAGAGAGAGGGAGACATAGAGAAGGGATAAATCTTTCACACATTGCTTCACTTCCCAAATGCCTGCAATTGCTATAACTGAGACAAGTTGAAGCCAAGAACTGGGAACAGGAGTAGAAGTACTTATATGGGCCATCATTTGCTGCCTCCTTGGAAAATTAGCAGGAACTTGATGAGAAATGATGTACTCAGAGCTGAAACTAGGCACCACCATATGGAATTCAGGCATTTGGAGAAGTCAATAAACATGCTACTCTACAATGTCTACCGCTCCACAATTTTTTAAGTGGAATTGTACATATTTAAGAATTGTGTTTTCTTACAAACAATGTAAATTAAGTAGCTAATACCCAAATATATTAGATCCAGATATGAGTAACTTGTTGTTGAAATGAAAAACATTGTCCAATGTGGTTTGAATGTGCTACACAATTTAAAATTGCATATGAATAATTAATGAAAAAAATAATGGAATATTTAAGTCACAAGAAGATACTCAAATACCAGAAATACTTCAATAAATCCTTGTACTAACGAGGTCCAGAGTACCAATCAATAGGCTGGATATATTACACATAAAGGGTAGCATCAAAACAAATACTGCTAGTATAATAGATAAAGAAATAAACACACAGAAAACTGAAATGTAGGAAAATACTTTTGACACTTAGTTGTCACATGTTACCTATGGGAAGAATGTGATAAAAATTTAAGTATATAAGGAATGAAATACTTTAAAATTTATCCTTATTTTTTATTAGAGAGAGAAAGAGGAGAGAGAGGGAGGAGAGAGAGAGAGATATGAAACACAGGGAGGGAGCTCCCCATCCACTAGTTCACTCCTTATATGATCATAATAGCCCTGACTATGGCTGGATCCAGAAGGTTGGAACGCAAACCAGGTCTCCCATATAGGTGGCATGGACTTAAATTACTAGAGCCATCAAGTTGTCACCCAGGTCCCACATTACTAGGGAGTTAGAGGCAGGAGCATAACTGGATATTGAACCCGGGTCTTTGTATGGAATGTAGACCAAATGCTGTCCCAGAATAAAACATTTTTAAAAGTCTATTTTGTGATCATAATATAAATAGATGATACTTTTTCTGTCTTTGCATTGTATTATGAAATATCACTTTTGAATATTTTTTCTTTTGCTATAAACACTGGATATTTTTCTTTCAATGCTGAAGGAATTATCATATATGCTTGTGGAATTTGAGTTTTCTTAGGTTTTTACAATTTGCTTAGTGTTGCTGTTGATTTCTCAACAATGTTTCAGTGGATTCGTTGCTGAGAGGAGCAGCGTGGTGGGGGCAAGACCACACAGACCCCAGGAGTAGGGTGAAAGCAGGCTTGAGGCGAGCAGCCCGCAGACTCCTTTATTTCAGTTGGTACAACATCTTATATAGCCAAGACCAGCCAATCTGGTCAAGGGGCAGTCTATGCCCCAACCAATCACAGCCTGTTGCCAGGAAGTTTCCAAAGCCATCCAATCACAGCCTGTTGCCAGGCGGTTTCAAATCCATCCAATCACAGCCTGTTGACAAGCAGTTTCCAAAGCCATCCAATCACAGCCTGTTGCCAGGCAGGCTCCGTTGCCAGGTGGGTTTCAAAGCCATTCCTGAGTAACTGACGCTCACTTGCCAGTGGCCACCTTGGCATGGCCTTCTCATTCCACCACAGCTTAGATTTTTGTGGACTTCAGTGTTATCACAAGAATCACAAAATAAATATATAATTGATTATTTGGTGAAAATTCTCATACATAAGTATCAATAGGAAAAGCCATTTATCATGTGCCCATACTCTGATAATTATTTTACTTCATCAAATTATTTAAATGCACATATAATTACATATGTATGTTGATAGATGTGAAATGAATAACTATAATTTTATTCCATGATATTATTCTACATTATGAATAAATGTAACCCTATAATCTGCAAGTATTTTGTTATAAATTTCTCTTTCATGTATCAATTAATTATTGCAATAATCTTGCAAAGGCAGATTTCAGTCTGCCTGCCTATTTCACTCCTGCAAAAACTGAGACTCAACAAAGTTTAGCCAGAAGACAAACGTTGCAGAGCTAAGAAACTATGGCCAGTGAACTGAACCTTAAGTCTTCCGGCTTTTAATGTAGCTTTCTTTTTATAACTCACAGTACTTCCCACCTTCTTAGCAGCAGTGATGATGCACTTTCTAACTCTCACCTTCACTGAGTAACAAAAGTTCTCTCCACAACTCATTATTGTCATGCTTGTATAATTACTTCAACAGGTTTTATCAACTCTATGAATCGGGTCAACATCTTTCTAATTATAAAACCTCTAGTGAGTTGTTACTGCTTACCTCGCATCCACTGATTTTTATATTTCAACCAACTCATTCAGAATCAAGGAGCACTTTTCTCAGTAGTGTCAAAAACATTTGTGCCTGAAGCATCTGCTATTAAAAATAGTCTGCTTCTGCATCTGGAGTTCATCAATAACATATCGTTACTTCCTTCACAGTGATAGTTTTAATCATATACATATGTACATTACTTAATTTAGTTATGTATAACATATATCATTTACCATATATATGCACATACATACATATGCCAGTTTCATATGTTTTGAGGATTTTTTATTTTTCTTTTCATTGAAAGATTGAAAGAGTGACAGAGAAAAGGAAAGAAAGCTTCCATCCACTTGTTCTCTCCTTAACTGCCTACAGAAGTCAGACTGGATCAGGATGAAGCCAGGAGATCAAAGCTTAATCTGCATCTCTTATTTATTTGTCAGAGACCTTGGTACTTGAGATATCACCCACTGCCTAATGGGATAAACATAGGTAGAAAGCTAGAAATGAAAGTGGAGCTGGTACTCAGATATGAGATTCCCCAGTGACATTTTAACTGCTGTGTAAGGTCCCTGTCCTTTAACAGATTCTGAGCAGTTTACTATACTATATTATAACAAAGTAAGAGTATTCAAAATTAATTCCCTGTTTTGGACTTACAGAGTCAGGAGAAATACTTTTTAAAAAGTATGAGCTATATACATGTTCCTCTGATGAAATTTTTTATTCTAAAGCATGGAAGATTGTCATGTGAACCTCTTCTGTATTTTTTAAATAAGGCTATATGATGGCATAATTGCATCTATTTATTGCTCTCAGTTTTTAGTCTAATGGGACTTTACATGGTTTAATGTATCCTGTAAAAAAAAATTGTCTGCTATCCAGTGTTGACTAATATGAAGTTTATGAAACTGAATCAACTGAAAAAGAGCAAATAAGACAAATTGTCTGAAATTGTACCTGGAACATGCAAATGATGGGCTTTTAATATGATGAGGAGGGCAATATTACTCCAGACCAATGACACCAAATCTGGGAATCTGTAAAGCAATGAATCTAATCTCTTGCTACCAAAATAAGATCTATGCATGAAAATTAATAAGTAAATGCCTTCCTTTCATCATGATGGCATTTGGGAGTTCTGGAGCTCTGTAGCCCATTAGTCAGTTTAGTTAATGACTCTGCTTATCCTCTTAATCATGTGCAACACATTGACCAAGCTTCATTTAGTTCAAAGTGCCTTTCATAAGCCTGAACTAAATCTGAGTTGTGGAAAATCTTTTTCTTTTCAGAACATAAAATGTATTAGTGAATATCTCTTCTGTTTTGGGATATCTTCCAAAATGCTTCTAAAAAAGAAAATGAAACAAAATGAATTTATGATTTTAACTCTTGACCATTTTCATACTCAGCTTATTTAATGCTAGAGGTATGCATTAAATTTGCAGCAATTTCAAATTGCTAATGAAAGCAAACACAATATAATTTTAAAATAATCTAATTATTGTATAATAAATTCACGCTGATCTTTTCAAGAAAAATACTTTAAACTTCATTATTATAAGGATGACTGAGAAATTATTAGCTGATTGCTTTTTATAATTTAAGGGATATTCTATCCCATTAAGGTACCAATAGATGGATTCTATGTGAGATCAGCAAATCTCAAGCCATTTTAATGAACGTAAGCCAAATATGCTACAAAGGAATCTTATTATTCACTTTAAAATCCATGTAAAGAGGAACAATTTAGTTGTTTCTTCTTTTGTGAAAATGATCAATGTTGATCAAGAACTTAGAATATGTAAATTTGGTTCATATAGAGTTTTAATTGAAAAGGTTAAGTTGTGTGGAATTTTCTATTTCTTGGTTGTTAGCACTTAAAGTAGTAAAATGTCCATTGACTCAGAAATAAAGGTACTAGTTTCTCTTTCAACATTTTGTTTGTTTCTTTTCATCTTTCTTTAATGCATCATTCCTTTCATCTTATAGAATATTTATTGCTATATTGTTCATTTTAACATTTATTTCTCTTTCATATTTTTTCCATTGAGAATTATTGCCATAAATTTCACAGTCTACATAGAAATCTAATTCATTGATCCTACCTGATGCACAGAATTTGGTGTTCATTCTTTGTGATCTAGTTAAGACTTTAGTACAATCTATATAATGGCATTGATAAGTCATAAAACTTCTATACACATTTTCTAAAAGATGTATTTGTTTATTTGGAAGGCAGAGTGACTCAGAAAGAGAGTGGTGCTTGTAAATAAATATTCCCACATTTAAAGTATACATTCCTTTTTTAGCTAATGGAATGTAGTACAATAATTGTTACTAGTTCATATTTGCATGGCTAGAGTACTTGGTGTTAGTTATATACCTTTACACTTCCAAATTTTACTTTGTGTTAAGCATTTGTAGAATTTTATTTCAAAGGATGTATTGATGAATTTGTCAAGCAAAAAAATGACAATTTGAGGTAGATTATCTAATTATTCAGATTTTTGTATGTCCGTATCAGAATTATATAACAAAATTAAAATATTTAATGACAACATTCAAAGTTTTAGATTTTTCTAAGATAAATCTATTCAAGATAACTTATTAAAATTAACTTTTCTACATGAAAAAATTTCTTTCAGCAGTATTGTGCATATTCATTGAGTACATTCATTTTATTATACTTATTTTATGATTTTTGCTTTTATTGTGTTTTAATCTATTTCTGCTAGCTATAAAATGTTTGTGGCAAGAAGCTTAATATAATTTCTAACAAGTTTAACATCTATTTAACTTTTAAAATTTTTAATTTTCGGCCGGCGCCGCGGCTCACTAGGCTAATCCTCCGCCTAGCGGCGCCGGCACACCGGGTTCTAGTCCCGGTCGGGGCGCCGGATTCTGTCCCGGTTGCCCCTCTTCCAGGCCAGCCCTCTGCTGTGGCCAGGGAGTGCAGTGGAGGATGGCCCAGGTGCTTGGGCCCTGCACCCCATGGGAGACCAGGAAAAGCACCTGACTCCTGGCTCCTGCCATCGGATCAGCGCGGTGCGCCGGCCGCAGCGCGCCGGCCGCGGCGGCCATTGGAGGGTGAACCAACGGCAAAGGAAGACCTTTCTCTCTGTCTCTCTCTCTCACTGTCCACTCTGCCTGTCAAAAAAATAAAAAATAAAAAAAAAAAAATTTAATTTTCAGGGATTTGTGCTGTGGTACAGTGGGTTACGCACCTAATTTCAACACTGACATCGCATATAGGAGCTCTCATTTAAGTTCCAGCTGTTTGGCTTCTAATCCAAAGATGGGAAGTGGAGCAGCCACTTCCCATCCTGCTCTCTGCAATGGCTTGGGAAAGTCGTAGAAGATGGTCCAAGTCCTTGGACCCCTGCTCCCGCATGGGAGACCCGGAATGTGGGGGAGGCTGAATCCAGAGAGGCCTAGAGGAACTTCCTAAGCCTGACTTGAGTTTGAAGACTTGTCTTTAAGTTTCGAATCCCTGGCATTAAACAACCCAGTCCCAGGGCGCTAAAACCCTTTTGCATAACATCATCCCAACCCTTGCCCACATTTGCTCTGTACTTTATAAACACCTCCTGTTTACAATAAAGTGAGATCCTGCTTTCCACTGGACTCCCCACCGCGTCTGATTGTCCCCTGGGTTCAGGGAGGCTGAGTGGTGGTTGGTGTGCTTCCACTCCTCAACCAAGACAGGCTGCAGGCAGCTTGCCTAATTCTCTGGCGGTGAAAAGGAAGAGTCACCGCACCAGAAGAAGTTTCTAGCTCCTGGCTTCGGATCAGCTCAGCTCTGGCTGTTGCAGCCATTTGGGGAGAAAATCGGTAGAAGGAAGACCTCTCTCTCTTTCTGGCTCTGTAACTCTGTTTTTCAAATAAATAAAATAAACCAAATAAATCTTTTAAAAATCCACAAATTTATAATACATTAATATATTAAATACTGTACATCAAAAAGACAATATACAATTAAATAAACAAGTAAAAAACTATTGCATGGTAGCAGGGACTTACCGTATTATTTGGAAGTGGTATTCAGTGTGTATCTCTCCCTGATTTTGATATTTGTATAAATCACAGAAAAGATTTAACTAAAAAGTAAAATAATATAAAACAGCTTTCTATTTTAGTTTCATATCCTGGAAATTTCTAGTTTTCTGAGCCGGCTTCTGGTCCTAAATTTGTTCCTACTTAGTTTTGTGATTTGAAATATTTTGTAAGTACTTAGATTATTGAGATTTTTAATTATGAAATGTGAGTTTTTGACTTGTACTCTGTACAGTAAGTTTAAAAGTAACTAAATCCTCATAATTTAAGTAGGATTTTAAAAAAGTTATTCCTAACTGAAGTCATAAAATCTGTGCTCTTATCAAAACTTTATCTTTCCTGTATATATATGTGGCTACTATTATGTTTTTATTTATCCAAGAATCAGAAATGCAGAGGGAGAGAAATATAGAAACACACACAGAGAGAGGTTCCATTCATTAGTTCACTCCCCAAATACTAGCAAAAGTCAGAACTGGTCTCACTGAAGCTGACTGCTAAGAACCCAATCAAATCTAACCCATGGATGGCAGGGACACAACTACTTGAGGTATCACCTGTTACTGTACAAGTTGAGTATTAGCAGGAAGCTGGAATTGAATTGGAATTAGATCCAATAGTCAAAACGAAGCATTCTAATTAGTATGGGTGTGAGTATCCCAAGAATCATCTTAACTGCTACTCCAAACACCTTCTGCTAGGCTTTATTTATATTGGTAATTCATTATTTGGTTATGTATTGTTATGCCAAGTTCAATTGTCCCCAAAGACCACCAAGGAGCTGATTCCACTGTAAAATGCATGAGAGTTTTATTACAGGTCCAGGCCTGGACTCTCAATCAACACCATTGCAGCGGGTCTGAATTGAGAGCCCTGACCCTTCAGTTAACAGGGTTTTTGTAGGGTTTTCAGAGATATTCTATACATTATGGTACCATTTAGCAAATCATCTCATCCCGTGGGAAATTCAAAGGGCATCTCTTATTATTGATTAGTGCATCCAGTGGCGGGAACAGACCTAGTAAAGGTCATTGGATGGCTTTGGGGTTGATGCTTTTTAAATTGATTGGCTGAAGCATAGGGTCCGAGCTGCTGGGGTGTACGTGCCGAACTGCAGGGTCTCAGGAAGCTATTAATGACCTTATCTGCCCTGAGAAGACACCAGGAACTCTAGGTATTTCTCTGTTATCTGCTAATCAGCTGTTGCTAAGAGAGTTTATCACAAGGGGAGTTCATTTATTTACTTTTAGGAGCTTCTGGCTCAAGGTTCAGAGCCTGGTCAGGCCCAACTTACAAGATGAAAGCCTAATTTAAAATAGTTGTACCTTGATCCAGGCTCAGGTCTCACAGTATCTAAATGTAGCTGCTCAAAATAACTAGGGTATTATACACCAATAGAAGCCTCACATGTATCTTTTTCATTCCAAGGACAAAGCAAATCGTTTTATATAAAAGTTCTCAATATATTATTCTTCATGAAATATTGCTCTAGTAATTGTTGAGGCCACTAAGAAACATTGTATGGTCATCTCCATTCTTAGGTGCACTGAAGTAGCTTGATTGGTTTCTCCTCTGATATAAGAAATACTACATTGGTCCTCTATCCACATGCAAACTTTCAAAACTCAAAATGAATCATTTGGCTTATGTTAAGTTTCAGTTTATCTATGTCAAGCAAATTAAACCTAACAGTGTCATTTGAGCACAGTATCAAAGCAGTATCATCCAACAGTTTAGATACTAAATTTTTTTTTATAGAGGAGCAAGATGTTCATGCAGTCTTTTTTTTAACTTTTATTTAATGAATATAGATTTCCAATGTACAGCTTACGGATTACAATGGCTTCCCCCCCATAACGTCCCTCCCACACGCAACCCTCCCCTTTCCCACTCCCTCTCCCCTTCCATTCACATCAAGATTCATTTTAATTTCTCTTTATATACAGAAGATCAGTTTAGCATACATAAGTAAAGATTTCAACAGTTTGCTCCCACACAGAAACATAAAGTGAAAAATACTGTTTGAGTACTAGTTATAGCATTAAATCTCAATGTACAGCACACTAAGGACAGAGATCCTACATGAGGAGTAAGTGCACAGTGACACCTGTTGTTGACTTAACAAATTGACACTCTTGTTTATGGCCTCAGTAATCACCCTAGGCTCTTGTCATGAGCTGCCAAGGCTATGGAAGCCCCCTGGGTTCACTGACTCTGATCATTTTTAGACAAGGCCATGGTCAAAGTGGAAGTTCTCTCCTCCCTTCAGAGAAAGGTACCTCCTTCTTTGATGACCCATTCTTTCCACTGGGATCTCACTCGTGGAGAATTTTCATTTAGGTTTTTTTTTTTCCTTTTTTTTTTTTTTTTTCCAGAGTGTCTTAGCTTTCCATGCCTGAAATACTCTCATGGGCTTTTGAGCCAGATCCGCATGCCTTAAGGGCTGATTCTGAGGAGAGAGTGCTGTTTAGGACATCTGCCATTCTATGGGTCTGCTGTGTATCTCACTTCCCATGTTGGATCATTCTCTCCCTTTTTGATTCTATCAGCTAGTATTTGCAGACACTAGTCTTGTTTATGTGATCCCTTTGGTTCTTAGTCCTATCATTATGATCAATTGTGAACAGAAATTGATCACTGGAACAAGTGAGATGGCATTGGTACATGCCACCTCGATGGGATTGAATTGGAATCCCCTGGTATGTTTCTATCTCTACCGTTTGAGATAAGTCAGCTTGAGCATGTCCCAAATTGCACATCTCTTCCCTCTCTTAGAATGTAATACTTTATCCATTTTAGTATTTTTTTTTTGTTCTAGTACCACTGGTTGAACTCTGTAATTAACACAGAATTATTCTTAGGTGTTTAAATTTTAACTGAAAAGTGATCCCTGTTAGGAATTTGGAAAACATTATGCTGAGTGAAATAAGCCAATCCCAAAGTTACAAATACCACATGCTCTCATTGATAGATGACAACTAACTGAGCACCAAAAAGGAAACCTGTTAAAGTGAAATGAACACTATGAGAAACGGTGACTTGATCAGCCCTCACCCTGACTGTTGATGAACAGCTTAATATGTTATCCCTCTTAGTATTTTTGTTTGTTTGTTCTACTTAATACTTTTGGTTGAATACTGTAATCAATACACAATTCTTCTTAAGTGCTGAAACTTAACTGCAAAGTGATCACTGTTAAATATAAGAGATACTAAATTTTGATTGATAATTTTGATGTTGTTGAGATTGGAATATTGATTTACATGTATATTGTCAGTAGAAGCATACTTTTCCAATGTGGCGCACACTTTGGAAAAGAATGCTTCCATGTACCACATTTTTCCAAGTGATTTTGTGAAATTCATCCTTACTTAGGAAAAAAGTATTTGTCAGATGCTTACTATACCCTAAGTACTTTACTAGATTGGAGGCAGGTAATGGCAAATGTGAATGCATACATCTCAGGGTTGTGGACTGAATCATGGCCTCCCAAAGTGGCTCACTGATATCCTAAACATTGGAACCCATATGTGATAAAAGAGTTAATATTACTTTATAAAACAAAGGAAACGTAGGAAGACTTTGAAAGGAGGAGTTTGTACTGGACAATTCTGATAAGCCTTAAATTCAACAACAATTGTCCTTAAAAAAGTATAACAGTTTCCAGCAGGTGAAAGAAACAGACAGTAGAATCTTTCCCAAAGACTCCAGGGGGTATGCAGCTCTAGTGACAGCCTGATTTCCAGTCTCAAGAATTGTGGCAGACAAAGATTCTGTCTTTTTAATTATTATTGCTTTTAAGCCACCAACTGTTTTGGTTGTTATAGTGGCACAAGAAAAATACCAAGTAATGAAAATGTATTATGACATTATATAGCAACAACCTGTAAGTTACTCCTGGGGTTCCTGTAAGAATTCTTTTTTTTTTCTCATTTATTTGAGAGGGAGAGCTACAGAAAAGAAGAAACAGAGAGAAAGATCTTCTGTCCACTGGTTTACTCCCCAAATGGCTCCAATGGCCATGGCCGTAACCTGGTTTATCTGAAACCAGGAGCCAGGAGCTTCTTCCGGGTCTCCCACCTGGGTGCAGGGCCTCAAGTACTTGGGCCACCTTAAACTGTTTTTCCAGGCCATAAGCAGACATCTGAATCAGAAGAGGAGCAGTCAGGACAGGAACTGGTGCCCATTTAGGAAGGCTTAGCCCACTACACCACAGCACCAGCCCCTTTAAGAATCCTTAGTGGAGGTGACATCTAAGGTGTGTGTGTGTGTATATATATATATATATATATATATATATTTTCATCTGATTTGTGTCTCTTCCTTGATGGTAATTTTGATGATTTTCATTAGAAGTAGAAAAGGACCATTCAGAAAAATCTGTGTCATTCTAACATTATGATTAAGAACTTCTGAAAGATAAGAATCACCTAATTTTTAAATAATTGGAAAATATACCCAGACTCCCATATCAAAAGCCTTAGAAGTGAGATTGTGTATTTTGTCTCTTAAATACAGATAAGAGATATTCCTTAAGTAAGATCTACTCAGGGGTCTGTAAACTTGTGCAGGGTGATACCCTGGTTAACTTGAGCAAGCACGGCCTCTGAATTCTGGAGTAACTTTCTTGATGTTTTCTAAGTCTCTTCTTAGTCACAGTGGGCAGAGACTAGTTCAGTGATTAGTGCCATCTTGTCCCAGGTGACATGATTGAATTCTTTGCTCTTTATCTTCTATTGATATGCTCCATGGACCTCCACTCTGTAAGTAGTCAGGCAGGGATCACCCTTCTTGGGGCACTTCAGTACAATAGTAAATGTTAGACAGGGAATGATATTGGGACACTGGGTTATGTAGGCCAACCACTAGTCATTGTTTCAAGCTGCCTGTGTGAGTACCTTTATGTACTCTAATTCATCCACATTTCAATTCTGGATAAAGAAAATGTGGTGTATATATAGACTGTAGAATAGTACTCAGCTATAAAAAAGAATGAAACCTTGTTTTATGTATCAAAATGAATGTAGTTGGAAACCATTATGCAAAGTGAAATAAGCCAGTCCCAAAAGCACAAATATAGTATGTTTGCTCTGATATGTGGTAATTAATACAGAATACAAAACTTATATAGGGATGAAATATCTTATGATTTGATTGCTGATTTTGGACCTTATTTATTCTCCTGTGGAACTGTGGTCTTTCTACTATTTACTTGTTGAATAGTTTGATTAGTAGAAAATTAAACCTGTGATTATGGGGGTGTATTGAAATTCTGATTTTGCAAAAATTAAAGGAAAAAATAAAAGGAAGGAAGGGGAAGGATTGAAGGAGGGAAAGAGCAAGGGAGGGAAGTATGGTTGCCTTCTTAGTATTTTTTCCCTGTGAGATACAAGAAATCTGTTCAGTTTATATTAATAAAAAAATTTTAAAAAACACCAAACAATAATAAATCTTGGTCATCAAAAGAGATAAATAAATAAATTTGATTTTTTTATTCTAAATATCAGTACTTTCAGTTAAAAATAAAATTTTAAATTCAGAATTAGTACATTGCTTTAGCTGTAAAGTACTCAAGAAAGCACATCATTTATGTTTTAAAATTAAATATAAAGTGATGAGAATTTTGATAATGCAACTTCATTACAGGTAGGTCAGATTATAAACTAAAAGTCAAAAGAAAATCAATGCAATTTAAGAGTAATTTATGTTCTTTTGATTATTGAATATCTTTGCTTTTAGCATATTTCGGTTGTTTGAGTATTCAAATCTATCTTCATTTAAATTTAATACTGATTATTAAAAGAATATATTGAAATGTAATACATATGTGTAAAAAATGTAAACTGTCTCATTAAATTATATTTGTTACTTTCAAGCAATTATCTTCTAATTAAAATACATTGTTCACAGAATTATCACAAATGTGTGAATGCAACATCTTGACATATATCAAAAGTCCATAATTTATTTAATGATATGTTTTAATAACTCCGTATATTTTTGTCATAACAGCTTTCTAAGACACAACTGCCATTACTTTCCCAAAAAGTCCTAAAATATTCTGTCCATGTGCTAAATGCCACTATTATGTTGATTTTATAAAAATATTAAGCATGGGAAGTACAGATAATACATCAAAATCATACCTTTTATCACACTTGGTAAAAATCACAAAATACAATGTAAGATGCAAATGAAAGTGAAAATAGTGAATAATCAATACAGTGCTTTCAAAATATAGGACTGCTGCATGTACCTATTTTAATTAAAGGGCATTTAAAAGATAGCTAGAAGGTCAACATGTTGAAACCATGTTAGGCTATTTCAGCACTGGAATCACTAGGAAATCATGCCCATGTAATGCTCTTCCCATTTTAAATAAAGCTCCATATGCCTTAAAATTGGGAACTCTCATTAGGAGCATACAGTCTGGCTTCAGTTGTTGCTATAAAGCAGAGGGAGAGAAGGGATTTCTGAGGGAACCAGAGCCCAAACTATTTAGAGCTTTATAGAGTAAAGTCAACATCTTTGAATTGCAATTTTAAGCAAATGGGTAGGCAGTGCAGACTGTGGAAAATTGGCATAATGCACTCCCTGTGGCTTGTACCACTTAGTTGCTGAGCCGCAGAATTCAGCCTATGTAGTAGCTTCTGGGTGGTACTGAAGACTGGGACTACACTAAGGGGAATAAAGCTGATGTTCATCCAAGCATACATTCAACCCAAACTTTACAATCATTTGGATATGTACAATGTACACTCTTAGGGAAAAGCTCAACAATGGAGTCAGAAAACAGAGAAAACATTAGAAGTTGAAGGACTCACCCTCAGTTAATTCCACTTTACATAATTCCTGGATGAGCAGATGTTAGAGAGACAAATGCCAAAACGTAGATACTACTCTCTTAGAATAAATCTTTCCTTATGAAAGAATCATGTCTCAGTGGATCATGAAATAAAACACTGTGAAGTATTGTTTCATAAAGTATCATCTTATTACAAGTTCACTACTTGGCCTGTATAGACTGGAAAAATCACAGTTTTATATGGTAAAGGGCACACAGAAAGTGCTCTGCAAAATAGTATGATATTTGATGTATTTCTTGCTCTGTGTTACAACTGTCTCGTTAATTCAGTCCTAACATTGTCTGTATTTTCTTAAAAATCTATCCTCTCAAACTACCCTCTAGGTACCTACTGTTTGCATCAAACATGTATTTTATAACATACAGAGCTTACTATGGGAAATGGTATGCAAAATCATTGTACTTTTCAAGGCTATTGACATTTAAAATACAAATAATTAAGAAATATTCATTCAGCCGGCGCTGCAGCTCACTAGGCTAATCCTCCCCCTTGCGGCGCCGGCACACCGGGTTCTAGTCCCGGTCGGGGTGCCGGGTTCTGTCCCGGTTGCCCCTCTTCCAGGCCAGCTCTCTGCTATGGCCAGGGAGTACAGTGGAGGATGGCCCAAGTGCTTGGGCCCTGCACCAGTATGGGAGACCAGGAAAAGCACCTGGCTCCTGGCTTCGGATCAGCGTGATGTGCCGGTCACAGCGCACCGGCCGCGGTGGCCATTGGAGGGTGAACCAACGGCAAAGGAAGACCTTTCTCTCTGTCTCTCTCTCTCTCACTGTCCACTCTGCCTGTCAAAAAAATAAAAATAAAAAATATAAAAAAGAAATATTGATTCAAGGAAAAGAGATTTCTGGGACCTAGATATGTGATAATTTAATGACTCTTCTTTGTTAAGAAACTGGACAGAGTAGTTACACAATTTCAGTTGGGCAGCTCAGATACATTTTGATAATAATTCCAATTCCTATTTCCTATATGTATTTTTGAAAATTTATGCACAGGTACAAGTATTTGGCATATCAATTAAGATACAATTTAGTGTAGCCACTTCACAAACTGGAGTGCCTGGTTTCAAATCCCACTTCACTTCTGATCCAGTTTCCTGCTAATCTGCACTCTGGGAAGGAGCCACTGATACCTCATGTACATTGGTCTCTTCATGCACAGTGGGAGACCATGATTGAGTTCTCAGCTTCTGTCTTTACTGACTGGCCCAGCCCAACATGTTGCACACTTTTTTTTCTTTTCTTTTTTAAAAAGATTTACTCTTTTAATTAATTGAAAGGCAGAGTTATGGAAGGAGAGAGAGAAAAAGACACAATCTTCCACCTGCGGGATCACTTCCCAAATAGCTGCAAGGGCCAAGGCTGGACAAGGCTGAAGCCATGAGCCAGGAGCTTCTTTTGGGTCTACCCTGTGGGTGCAGGGGCCCAAGACTTGGGCCATCCTCCAGTGTTTCCCAGGCCTGTTGCCAGGGAGTTGAATCAGAAGTGGAGCAGCCTATAAGGAATGGCAGCATCACAGGTGGTGACACAACACTGGCCCCATTACACACTTCTGAGGAGTAAACCAGCAGGTGGAACACCTTTCTCTGTCTCTCAACTAAAGATAATAAACAATTGAAAATTGTAAAAAAAAATTTCCAACTATTTTGTTTTGTAATTACTGGACAGCTATAAGAGAATGAAATAAACAAAGTGCCCAAGTTCAGGGAAGAAGTGACAACAACAAGGTTTCAAATAAAGCTACTTTGCTTCCATGTAATTACTGAAAAAAAAAAAAATGGAAAGACAATACAGAAGTTCCATTGTCAGTTCTTCACTTTAATGGGTGGGTTTACACCAGAGCCCTTATTTCTGATGGATGGGCTTCCTATAATCATCATAGTTATGTGCAGAGAAATACATCAGGACAGAGAAACTCACTATTATGATATTACTGTAGAGGGGGCTGGAGGTGACCTTGTCAAGCCATGTAACCCATACAAGAAAGTAGGCACAATGCCATTTGCACACTCTTTGTCTTTCCTTTTTTTGTCCTCTAGCCAATTTGTGCTTCAGTAAGTTCAGTGTCTACTACATCACAGGAAGGAGATATCACAAAAAAAGTGATTATATCTGTTCATTTCTCTTGGAGATAAGTATGTCATTGTGGCTAAAATAAAATGGCTGTATGATATTGGTGCTTCCAATATTTAACATATTTTCGTTTACTCAACTACTGCTTTTAGAGATACTCTATTAAATAAAAAATAAACATAGTACCATCATCAATACAATTAATACTGTTACCATTATATCTGTTATTATTCTATTGTTAATACTTTATTAATATTATAATATCTGAAATTTAATGTTTTATTACTATGATATTTTTAAATACTTTACATTTATTACATTATTCAACTGTAATAACAGGGGTATGAAATGTGAATTACTAGTGTATCCATTTTACAGCTGGATAATTAAGCTTAAACAGCCAAGTCACTTAAAGATATATAAAGATTGAATGTAGTAAAAATGAGATGTGACTTAATATATCTACATAATTCTTTGGCTAAGTAGGTTCTATTCTACTCCTATAAATGGGTAAATTCTCTTTATTCTGAAAAAGGCACCAGAGATATAGATCTTTAAGACATGAACATGATATTAGTGTTAAGTAAAATTAAAATGCTGCTAAAATTGGAAGGAGTAACACCAACTTTAAATTGTTATAAAAGATAGGAAACGCTCCTCTGAAACTGTGACCTTCAAATAATGACAAATCAGAACTGACTAAGTCATAAAACAGGCAGTGTTATTACAACATATTGGGGAAAGCTGATACGAAACCATAATGGGAAAAAATGTAATGATACTCTTGGGGAATGTAAAAGATATATACAAGGACTGAACTGTCAAATATCTTCTGTGTAAGACCAAGGAATTTAGACAACACTCTTTTCTAAAGGCAACAGAAAGTTTCTGACTATAAAAGGATGTACAGGTAGGTGTTTGATGCAACTTTTCAAACATCACTTGTGTTTCTTGCTTGCCATTTTCGAGTTCCTGAATTCAAATGCTGGCTGGTACAGCTTCCAATTCCACATTCTGCTAATGTGCACTCTGGGAGGCAGCAGATTATGACTCAGGTACTAGGATCCCTGAAAGCAAAATGGGAGACCTAGATTGAATAGTGAGTTTCTGGCCCAACCCAGGCCTTTGCACTCTCCTTTAGGGAGTGAACCAGATCACTCTGTCTTTCTGTCTCTCTCTCTCCCTCTGTCTCTGTGTCTTTCATATTAGAGGAAAGATAGAGGGCAGGAGGAAGAGGAGAGGGAGATAGATTTGTTTCTGAACATAGTGCAGACAATACAGGACAATATAATCGAAATACAAAAAAGTGTCCTAAAAATTAAAAATAAGTAAAGCCCAGATGTAAAGACAGAATCACCAAAAATAAAATAGATTTTAACTACTTCTAAAATTAAACTTGATCATATTAACATATTTATATATTTCTGATAATAAATCAAGTATGTATATATGCATATTTTAAAATGTGCATTACAAAATTATAAAGCATTACCACTTTTTAATAAGGAAATAAACATAAAGAAAAATAAATGATGCTGTGGGAATCCAAGATGTAAAGCATAAAAATTTCTGCCAACTTCATAATAACTCTGCGGCAACATATTAGATGTTGCAGTGGTGTCTTTTTTATATCATAGATATTCAGATAAAGATGATTCACATCTAAAGGGACCCACCTGTAACTGGGCTTTAGTCATAGGAAGTTTTGAAACTATGGTATAAAGAAATAAAATTTTGTGAGAGTATACTTGCCATGTTGAGAAATATGCATCATTTAGGTTTCAGCGGGAGTACTATGTTAGCTTGTCTTCGAACATAGCCACACAACAAATCTCATTTCCTCTCTTAAAGCCTTTGGTTAGTACAGTTTGACAACTGCATGTGGGCTGGACATGTACTTGTTTTAACTTATCTTAAGTAGCAGAAATTTTGCTCTGCTGATTGTTTCTGGATTTTAAGAAAGTGTAGCATTGGTTAGACATCTTTCAAGCTTCATACAAGAAGTGCAGCTATCCAGCTGGAGAGGTCACATGAGGAAGAGTTATGTGATACATGGGAAGTTGCCCCACCCTGCCAGTTTTCTGGTCTATTCCAGGAATCCTTTCATCCCTGTTGAGGCAGTATGCCAGCGGTACCTCCTAAGTTTGTAGATGACTGCAGCTCTAATAAATGTTGAGCAAAATCTTGCCTAACTCAGCCTATTAAACTCATACAACAAGAGAGGTAATGAAATCTTCATTGTTTTTAATTGTTATATATTAGGGACTTTGTTACATAGTGTCCTAAAACTGAAAATGACTTATCTGTGATGGAGACTAAGATATCTCTTTGACTAAAATTATATACTTTGCCCAACAATTTTTTGAATAATATCACTCCCTTTGAATAAATCTAAATATTATCATACCAAAATTTAAAAATAGAACTAAAATATATTTTTTCCTTTAATATGAATTTCTAAAATAAAGATCTCATAGAATAAGTGGCCTACACTTGCTTTTATCAAAATTAACTTGATTGCAAACATGGTCCCCCTGAACAAACTGAATCTCTTTTGATAAAGTCTAACCAAGTGACGGTCATCATGATATAACCTATTCTCTAACAATACAATGCTTGCTATTTATCTATATAGAATATATTTCCAGTGAACATTAGAATGCTAATATTTTAAGAGGGCATTGCACTATTTGTTAAGGTTTGAGTTTACGTTATGTATTCTAAGGAAGTTTTAAGAGATTCAAAGATTAAACAAGGAATGGGTTCTGCCATAAAGAAAGGGGAATTCAACAATTGGGTAGTTTCACAAACTCAAGAAAATTGACAGGGCCAGCATTGTGGTGTAGAAGGTAAAGCTGCCATCTGCAGTACCAGCATCCCATGTGGGTGCTGGTTCGAGTCCTGGCTGCTCCAGTTCCAATCCAGCTCTTTGCTGTGGCCTGGAAAAGCACTGGAAGGTGGCCCAAGTCTTTGGGCCCCTGCATCCACATGGGAGACCCAGAAGAAGCTCCTGGCTCCTGGCTCCTGGCTTCTGATCGGTGCAGCTCCGACTGTTATGTTGCGGCCAGTTGGGGAGTGAACCAGCAGATGGAAGACCTCTCTATTTCTCTCTCTCTTTCTTTCTCTCTGCCTTTCCTTCTTTCTGTGTAACTCTGACTTTCAAGTACATAAATAAATCCTTAAAAAAGAGTAATATTAGACTTTTACTTTTTTATCCTCACAAATTACGTAATTAGATTTTTTCTTTTTTGACAGGCAGAGTGGATAGTGAGAGAGAGAGACAGAGAGAAAGGTCTTCCTTTTGTCATTGGTTGACCCTCCAATGGCCGCCACAGCTGGAGCACTGTGGCAGGCGCACTGCGCTGATCCAATGCCAGGAGCCAGGTACTTATCCTGGTCTCCCATACGGGTGCAGGGCCCAAGTACTTGGGCCATCCTCCACTGCCTTCCCGGGCCACAGCAGAGAGGTGGCCTGGAAGAGGGGCAACCGGGACAGAATCCAGCGCCCTGACCAGGACTAGAACCCAGTGTGCTGGCACCACAAGGCGTCGGATTAGTCTATTGAGTCATGGCACTGGCCTATGTAATTAGATTTTAAAAATCACTGATATGTGTGTGATATGATAGATGTGTGTGTGTGTGTGTATATATGTGTGTGTGTATATATATACACACATATGTGTATGTGCTATAAACTACATAAACTATTAATTAATGAATTTAATTTTAAATGAATCTGCCTCCCAGTTTGAGCTAGTATAATAGAATGCATATGTTAGATGCTTGAATTATAACTTTTATTTCTCAGCTCTAGAAGTTGAAAATCTGAGACTTGGTGTCAGAATAAGAGCTAGCAGTTTCCTGTAAAAGGGCATTTTCCTGGTTTACCTGGCTACCTTATTGCTATGTTGCACACAGCAAAGAAAGAGACTTACAATGTCTTCATCAACTTGCAAAGAATCTACTCCTATCTCCTTTCAGGAGGGTTCCATCCTACAGCTTCATCCAAAACAAATCATTTACTAAAGGTACCACCTTTTATTGCCATATCATTTTGGTTAAACATATGGATTGTAGAGGGTCACAAATATTTAGTCTGCAGCAACAAATAAATTCAAAAAATATATTTTGATCATTTTCTAGTTGATGATACAGGTTTTCAAATAAGAGACATTGTTGATGACTGAAATAAAAACTTATCTATTTATTTTAGCTCAATTGTTTTTTAATTAGCTGAGCTCCTTTCTCTTAACTATATGGATGCTTAAAGTACAGTAGGTCAAATATGTGTACCAATATAGAACATTCTAAAACTCAAAGAATTTGGGAGAATTAGCTCTAAATAGACATAGCAGATGCAATATAAATATGAATGTAATCATTCTCAAGTGTTAAACCTTTGACTACAAACAAAGTAGAAAATTATTACATCCCATCTGGTCTCTGTTATATCTATATGGTAGTTTATCTAATGTAAACCATTCAAGGTCAATTTTTTGCAAGCTCCCTTATGTGCAAAATCTAATATAGGCTTAACATTACCATAGAATGACAATTAACATTGTTTATATCAGACAACTGCAAAACAAGTTTCTAAATATCAATTATAATTCCATAATGCTTTAATCATCAATACAAAAATGACAATTTTGTCAAAAACTTTATTTTTGAGAATAATTAATTTTATTGAATCAAGAATTAGTTTCTGAGTGCTATTTAACTGGTAACATTATTATCTTCTATACTTACATGTTTCACATTTGAAACAAGTTTATTTTTTTAGTTGCCTTTTAGTGAAGTTGCCTTTGCTGTAAGTATTTTTATGCAAAAATATATAAGAGCCAAAAATTCTTTCTGTTTTGGAGATAGAAAATATACACAGAGAGGTGGAATACACCATCAAATACTCCTTTACTAGATGTATTTCGATTAACTTAGGACTCATACTACTACTCATCCTACTACAGATGCTTTATTGTTTCCATGTTTGGGTAATATAAATTCAAACAAGAGATTTAATGTACTTCATAGATATAGTTCTAAGAATATAATGATGTTCTTTTCCCTCCTCCCTTCTTCTCTCCCTCTCCCCTTATCGTTCTTTATTTTATTATGGATGTTTTTAAAGTAATTTGACTGGAAATGTTAAATGTTTTAAGTTTCTAATTTTACCTTTTTTGTTTTTGTTTTTTTGGTTGTTTTGCTTATATTAAATCTCTTTTTGTAAAAAAAGAATCTCTTTTTGTTATGCTGTAAAACAACTAATACTTTCTATCAAGTGATAAACAGTATAGCAATTATCATTCAATAAACCGGCAAGTAAGCAATCTGGTTAATATGATGACAAAATCACACATTTACTTAAATACAAATTTCAATTTATTGCTTTTTCATATTACAGAACACATTTAACTGTACATTATTTAAGGTAACATCAAAGCAAAGAAAATGACTTACTTGCTTTTTGAGGTTAAAATAACAATAGCAAATTAATTAGATGTGACATCAAACTTTTCACCAGTGACAGTGGTTGCTAAGAAGAAAATAGTGAATAACTTTAAATTTCTGTTGGAAAAGATTTTCTTTTTAAGATTTATTTGTTTTGAAGTCAGAGTTAAAGAAAGGGAAGGAGAGAAAATGAGAGAGAGAGAGAGAGAGAGAGAGAGAGAGAGAGAGAATATTTCATCTGCTGATTTCATTCCTCAGATGGTTGCAACAGCCATTACTTGACCGGGCTGAAGCCAGGAGCCAGAAGTTCCCTCTGGGTCTCCTAAGTAGGTGGCAGGGCCCAGGTGCCTGGGTCATTTTCTGCAGGTTTTCCCACGACACTAACAAGGAGCTGAATTGGAAAGGGAGCAGATGAGACATAAACCAATGCCTATTTGGGATGCCAGAATCACAGTTGGAGGCTTTACCCTCTATACCATGACCCCGGCCTCATGATTTTCAAACTTGTATTAATATTCAACAATTTTTAAGGATTCATAAGACTGTCTCTTTGTAAAGATCTTAGGAAGTTCTTTAGAATGTTTCATAAATGAGTTACTAAATCAAAGAGGCAAAAACTGTAGTATCCAGAAAATACAAGTTATATCTCCGGAAAGAGAATATCACAGGATGACATCTGTGCAGGAGGGCAGGAGAGTATATATTTCTAACTGGACTTGGAATAGTACCCCCAATAAATAGCTCTGATGGGAGAATTGTTGAACAAAACATGTTCATAAAGTGAGAAAGTAAGAAAAGGAAAATAATCAAGTGTCAAGAATAAAAGCATGTGGGTGACAATGAGTAATTCAGTGAAATTGAATCAACCAAGATATAAATCAAATTATAAAATATAGAAATTCATAAATTGGAAAAAATAGTCATATGCAGTAAGCTGTGCTGAGAAAAGCAATTGCTTGCATTAGGATTGAAAGGAAGGATATAACAGGTTTTTCTCTAGCCTCAGGAATGTTAGGGTTCTGGTTTCTTATTCGCACTTTCCTTACTCTAATTCAAGGTATTTACAACAACATCTTTGAAAATCCTTATATTACTATGTAATAACCAGTGCCTCACTGTGAAAATTGTTTCTTGCCTAATCCTTAAATCAGTTAGGAAACATTAATTGATTGATGATAACACCTTTGGAAAATAGGATCCAGGAATGTACCTTTAAGATTCTACTTGATTAGACAATTTGATATACGAAAGAATACATAACTGATGGTGCCACTGTGTTCAGTAAACCATCACTCACCTAGCTTTGACCTTATGATTACAAGTGTACCAAGTGCCACACAATTCAGTAACCTCAGCAGTGTACCTAGAATCCTTGTTGATCTTTATCTTGCTATTGCCTCTTTGGCTGTATTACCTCTCTGTTATTTATCCATAGAGTTAAGTAAAATCTTGTGAGGAAGCCTGATGTACAAATTCCCTTTGTTCAAGAAAGCCTGCTAGCATGTAGTTACACCTGGAAAAATTTTATTGAATGAACAAAGGAAGCGGAGGCAAATATAGACTAGGGAAGTGCCTTCAAAGTAATCTATGTCAGCCTCCCACCAAGGAGAGAGAAATTAGGTAGAAGAGACTGGGTAAGAGAATATTCAGGCTACAACACTGTTTCTTTAGAACATTGCAATCAGGTCAATGAATCCTTGAGCCAAGATTCCAGTTCTACCTCTGATAAAATTGGCCTGTAATTGAAAAACTGAACAACTTTCAGGAAATGTGGCCTTGGCACAAAAGTAGAACTTTGCCCATTAATTGATGTGCTCCTGGTAGAAGAGCTAAGAGCTATTTGTCTATCTCCTTGCTTGTCCTCATGTATAACCTGATGATGTGGCCATACATAAATTCATGTGGAAAATTAGCCCTTGGAAATCATACTTTTTCAGGTTGGGTTGCTGCCAAGGGTCTATTCAGCAATGGTGGGGCAAGAGAGAATAGGCAATGCCTAGTGGATCACCTCAGTTCCATAAATATATTACCCTGACCTCATTGGGTAAATCATCCTTCCCTCTTACTAATTGTAGTCAATTATACCTGTCAAAATAATGGCTCTTCCATTAGCCTGATAAGCCCTGAGCACAAAAATTTAAAATGCTCAGGTTGTAGCTATAATTCTATGGAACGTTTTCTGTGTCCTGTGGCAAAAAGAGCTCCATTTGGGGAATGAACATCCAGTCCTGCAGAATGGAAAGCCAACAATGCCCCTGTGGACCATTGTGGGTAATGGCAAGTGAAGTCACTCCTACATCTATCATTTGATTCTCAAATTCATTTATTTTTCCTGTTGGAGACAAAGAACTCTACAGATGCTTCCTGTTGAAAGGCAGATTGTGCTTCCTGAAAAATTATAATCCATCTTTTCAGAGGATTGCCCTTAAGCTTGTGCTTATCTATGCTTTTATAAGGCTTTTGCAGATCTTTATGACACCAGCTGCTTCTGAATAATACACTGGTGGTACAATAAGTTGATCCCATGGTTATGAGCCCGCATTCATATCATGACACCAATTTTGCTGTGAAGTGAGTCCCCTGGTCTCATGTAATGTTGTCTGGTATCTGGTGGAAGGCAAAATTCTAAGATGATCCCCAAGATAATCCCTGATGTGTACATCTTGGATAGTCCAAGATGTGTAATTTTCTTCTTATGGTTGTCTATATGCCTTTTGAGAAATATCTCATAGTGTATTAATCTCTGCTGCAGAAGTATGTGCTTGTTGGGAAAGGGGATGGTTTTATAGTTTCATTTTCTCACCCCTCTAACATGATAGTTCTTACTCCACAGACCCAGGAATCATTCCAGAGCTGTTCCTACCAGCAATGTCCTTGATTCGCTTGTGAATGGGCCTTGTTTAATGAGGCTAGGCTTTCAAAAACTGGGTCTAGAGATGAGACAGAATAAACCAGAAAGATCTAAAGATTAAGCAGGTGGTGTCCTGTTTGCCATGATGAAGAAAACCGCCATTCCTTTAAAAGGCATAGAGCAGGAAATGACAGGAAGCCTCCAAGATTTTAAAGTGTCCAGCAGAGTCCTCCATCCTTCAGCTGCAAGGAAGTAAATTTTGCCCAGAACCACATAAGCAAAAAGAAGGTCCTGAGATCCAGGAAGGAATACACTAAACTGACTTCAGGTATCCTAAGATACCTAAGATACCAGTTAATGTATACCTGGGCCTCTAATTTAAAAAACAATAAGAGATGATAATGGCTATCATTTTAATACTATAAATTTGTAGTGTTTTATAATGTTCAGAACCTGATATAGATATTTGCTTGTGGGCAATGGCATCTGAAAGGCCTCACTTAAGAGTGCAAGACTACAAGCAAGAGAGTAAAATCCCCACCTAGAATGTGAATTGATATCCATGAGGATAAACTTCTAGCTCTTCCATGAAAGCAAAGACCTATTATAGTCTCTTTGCTACCAAGTTGCTTGCTGTTATATGCATGGAAGAGTGTCATATCAGCACTGCAGAATGCATCTCTATTTATGGCAAATTTGTATGACAAAGAAGTAATAATCATGTTGGTCTTGGTAAGGGAACATTCATGCTGTTGTCAATTCATAGCTCCTGTTATTGCCAGTGTTCTGTTAAGCAGAATTACCTTGCTAAAGACTACTCACAGAACACATATCGTAAATGCGTGCAAATCCATAGTTTATTACAGGAGAAAAATATATAAGATATCAATGACAATATTAAAATAAACTTATATATTACAGGTAAATGTTATCTCATGATGAGAGATTTGGAAGCATCTTATATTAGCTTCTATTGTAATCCATTTCTGAAGACCAGGAATTAATGTGTTTTTTTTATTCATTGAATCCAGGGTATACATGAAATACCTTGGAACTCAGGGGCTCAAATAGTCTAGGCTGGTGACTTAATTTTTTTTCTGGCAATGAAACATTTCTGAGACATAACCAATTTTAACAGTAGAATCCTCCAGGGTCTAACTGAAACCAGGTGCGAATCATCAATCTCATTGCTATCAATAAACAATCCTGACAAGCTGGAACAAATGTTCCAGAAGCTCTCCCAGCCCATGGTTACAAACCCACAGTATTAATCAGTATATTGCACGTCTTGACCAAGGGTCATTTTTGTGCACAAACTTTAGCAAATCAGACCAAACTAATCCCAAGCCTCATGTCTTTAACTTGCACAACAAAGCCATTATCATTCTTTTGGAGTATCTTTCCTGCCAGTCAAAGAACACGTATGAAAATGTTTGGATAGCAACAACTGGCCAAGACATTTTATCTGCCTGGTTGTCCAATGCTGCTTTCATGGTGGTTCCCTGTGATGGGCATCAGCATATGATACAATTATTTCAGCACTTGGTGCCAATTTCTATATCCCATCCACCCATGTAGCTCTACTGAGAGCAGCTTGCTTCTGATTTGTATGCCTTTTGCATTCTAGGAGATTGGCCAGATGATTTGTCAGTGACAAGAAACATATATATTCCTTGTACTACTTTTGCTACATACAAAGTACATGATCAGCATTGTTAGTAGCTCTGATAATTGGAAATTTTTTTCTGATGTATTTATGGCCACCATGAATACAACTATACTATTTATGCTGCTCATTTTTAGCTTTCACTCACATGCTAAGTGGAGCTACTTATAGATAAACTTTAGATTTAGTCACTCCTTGTCATTTGAACAAACATGGACATCTATTGAAGCAGAGGTATGAGTTGGAAAGATTTCCATGATTTGTTTGCTTGTTGTGTATGTTATTTTCAAACTATAGAATGAACATGAGTCTAGGCTACTCATGTGTGAATGTTTATCTATATCCTCTTCTATTACCAAGCTCAATTCTAGATGTATTATTCACACATTATTATGACTACAAACAGGCCTCTTTGAATGGAGCTGGAAGAATAGAGTTTATGTTGGCAGATCCAGATGCATGATAAGTTGTTGCTTATGTGTTCTTTCTCCATCAGGATTCACTGACATGACCATGTGCTGTTTCTCAAAAAGTGCAGTATCTCAAAAGGTCCATCAATTTCTGTTGCAAGGGTTGCACTTCTGGATGGGAATCAATAGTGTCAGAATTTCATATGCTCTCGCCCAATATAATAGCTTTTACTCAACAGGCCAATGAATGAAAGTAAAATTTACTGATACTGGCAAGTGTTACAGTACTAATTACATACTTGGTGATGAAGGTTTTGACCACTAGGTGAGTCCTCAGACCCAAGTTGGTTTACTCTAATCTAAGTTTTTCAGGACTCCTTTTTCTTATCCCCATATAGTCCCTGTTCTAATAGGCAGTGATGTCACCAAACTCCAGGTGCCAAGCTGTGATAAGCCCAAAGGGAATGGGAAGTCTGATACATAAATAGCATTCTATTTGAGAGCAGTATTTGACCACAGCTTTGGACTCACCTCAACCCAGATACCACACACATGGGTAAAAATGACTCTAGATAATTTTACTCCATCACTTCTTGATGTATCTTGAATTTTTTCAACTTTTACTTTCTGAAGCCCTAAATATCATTGATCAGAGACAAAACGTTCTCAATATAGCTTAAAATTCAGTTGAACATAATCTAGGAGCATAATAAAATATTATTGTATGCCACTAAGTTTATGGTAGCTGATTGTCAACCAATACTTGTATTTTAAAGAAGAGTACTGAATTATGACATTTAGAGATGGCAAGGAAAGAAAAATAGAACTGTAAAATTTTTAAAATATTGTTTATATATTATTCTTACACTGTTTTTCAAAATTATTTGTTTGCTTATTTATTTAAAAAGTTTGTGTGGTGTGTGTGTGTGTGTGTGTGTGTGTGTGAGAGAGAGAGAGAGAGAGAGAAAGGGAGAATGAAAGAGACACAGAAAGAAAGATATTGGCACACTCATTGATTCACTCCCCCAAGGCTAAATGCCCACAACAGTTAGGCTGGACTAAGCCAAAGCTGGGAGCCTGGAACTCAGTCTGGGAATCTAAATATTTCAGTCATCACCTGAGGCTTCCTTGGGTGTACATTAACAGAAAGCTGAAATCTAAATGGTGCCAGGAATATAACTCAGACACTCTATTATGGATTCATGCATCTCAAGTGTTGTATTAGACATTTTTCCAAAATCCACCCTTGTACTTTTTTTATTGGTATTTGTGGGAGTGAGTCTTTATGGAAAAGATCCAGAAGTAAATTTCCTAAAAAAATAAAAATAAGATCACTGTGTGAATTTCAAATGATAAATATGCCTCTGCAAGACAATAGCAGACACTTCTTTTTTCAGAATGACACATTATCACAAAAACATGTTTTCTGCTTTTTTGAAAGACTAATGAATGGTTTAGGGTATTTACTATGAGATAAATCAATTTATTTAATTAGAATATATAATGTTATTGACACTATTGGACCAATAGAAATATTCACTTGTATCAAGAGCCTAGATAGGGAAGGATTTCAGATCATGCGCCATTCCAAAATATGCCACTTTAATGTAAGGCTTATTTTGAGTTGAGGTTTCTATAAATGAAATCAAATTCAAATTCACACTTACCCTTCCCCTTTTCCCCCTAGAAGCAGGAGATAAAGAACCCTGTGGAATATATCCTCCCTACAACAGGAGGAAAGCAATCATTCTTACCATCAAGAGCAGAAAAATTGAAGCTGAGAGAAGCACAAATAAACTGTTAAACTTATACTTGCATTTCTGCAATCACTGGTCCATCTAATGAATTAACATAATCCAACCTCATTTGGCTATCACACTACATAATTAATTCTTTTTGTCAAGCTCAGTACATACATATTTCACTCTACTTCTTTAGGTCTTCATTTCCTTATGAGGGCTTCCATGTTACATAAAACTTATATTAAAATAATTTGTATCCTTTTCTCCCATTAATCTATCCTTGGTCAGTTTAATTCGTAGGCTTAGTGTTAACCTCTAAGAGGACGTTGGTAAAATATTGCATTATCTACAATAGAAGTAGGAAATATATGCTGTTTATCCTTATTACTTAACCAGTTTCATTTATGTAAGTCTTCTAGTTTATGTAAAATCCTACCTTATTTCACTAGAGAGCAAATACCTCTCTTGTGTTTTATACAGAGGTAATTATTTAATTTCACTTATACATCAGTGTCTACATATTTAACATTCAGTTATTGGAAGATCTTAGAATCATAAATGCATGTAAAGGAAGAAAAGTGTCACATACACAGAAAACCTAAATAGACCACTAAACAAGACAGAGATTGAATGGGTAATAAAGACCCTCCCAGCAAGTAAAAAACCAGGACCAGATAGCTTAACTTCTGAATTCTACCATACTTTTAAAGAAGAATTAATCCAAATTCTTATTAAACTACTCAAAACAATTAAAAGGGAGTGATTCTTCCGAAACCCCTTCTATGAGGTCAGTATGATCTTAATTTCTAAACCAGAAAATGAGAAAACAAAGAAGAGAATTATAGACTGATATCTCTGATGAACATTGGCGCAAAGATTTTCAACAAGATTTTAGTTAACCAAACCCAACACCACTCAAAAAGATCAACCTGGAACATGTTGAATTTATCCAAGGGATGAAGGGATATCTCAACATATGCCTAAATATGACATGTCACACTAACAACATGACAAATAAAAACCACATTATGGCAATAGATGCAGGAAAACATTTAATAAAATATGAGACCCTTTCATGATAAAAATCGTAAGCATAATTGATATAGAAGTAACATGTCTCAGCAGAAGCTAGGCAATATGTGAAAAACCCACACCCAGCATCATACTGATTGGTGAAAAACTGGAAGCGTTTCCACTAAGACCCAGAACCAGAAAATGATGTCCAATTCCATCATTAACATATAATATATTTCTGAAAGTTTTAACCAAAGCCATAACGCAGATGAAAGAAATACAAAGGATACACATTTGAAAGGAGGTAGTCAAATTATACTTTTTTACATAGGACATGATTCACTATATAAGGGAACCAAAAAACTCCACAAAGAGACTATTGGAACTCATAAGAAAGTTGGGCAAAGTTGCAGGTTATAAAATCAACACATAAAAATCAATAGTACTTGCACATATAGACAATGCCATGGCTGAGAAAGAAATTGTAACGTCAGTACCATTTATGATAGCTACAAAAAGAAATGGAGAGGCTGACGCTGTGGTGCAGCGGGTTAATGCCCTGCCTGAAGCGTCAGCATTGCATATGGGCACAGGTTTGAAATCTGGCTGCTCTACTTCCGATCCAGCTCTCTGCTATGGCCTGGGATAGCAGTAGAGGATGGCCCAAGTCCTTGAGCCCCTGTACCCACGTGGGAGACCCGGAGGAAGCTCTTGGCTCCTGGCTTTGGATCGGCGCAGCTCCAGTCATTGCTGCCAACTGGAGAGTGAACTATCAGATGGAAGATGTCTCTCTTTGTCTCTTTCTCTCTCTCTCTCTTTCTTTCTCTGCCTCTCCTCTCTCTGTGTAACTCTGATTTTAAAATAAATAAATAAATCTTAAAAAAAAAAAAGAAATGGAAATACCTTAGGATAAGTTTAACCAAGGATATGAAAAATCTCTACATTGAAAATTACAAAATATTAAGGAAATAAATAAAAAGACAAAAAATGGAAAAATCTTCTATGATTGTGGATTGGAATAATTAATATCATAATGTCCATACTAACCAAAACAATTTACAGAGTCAATGAGATCCCAACCAAAATATCAAAGACAGATAAGAAAATGATGGTTCTAAAATTCATATGGAAACAAAAAAGAACCCAAATAGCTAAATCAATCTCAAATAATTAACAACAAATCTGAAGATATCCCAATAACGTATTTCATGACATACTACAGGGAAACGAAAATCAAACAACCTGGTACTGGAACAAAAATAGAATGTAGACTAATAGAGCAGAACAGAGAATCCAGAAATTTACTTATGCATCTGCAATCAACTAATCTTTGATAAACTAACTAAAATGAATCCTTGGAAAAGGACAGTCTCTTCAACAAATGGTGTTGGGAAAATTGGATTTCCACATGTAGAAGTATGAACCAAGATCCCTAATTACTCCTTATAAAAATTAACTCCTGTGAATCAAGGATCTAAATCTATGATCTGATACCATCAAATTACTAGAGGAAAACAATGGAGAAATTCTGCAAGACATTGGCATAGGGAAAATAGACAAATAGTGACTATATAAAGTTAAGAGGCTTCTGCACAGGAAAGGAAATTCACAAAAGTGAAGAGGTAACACACAGAATGGGAGAAAATTTCGGAAACTGTGCATCTAGTAAAGGATTAACATCCAGGATCTATAAGGAGCTCAAGAAACTCAATGACAACAAACAAACCACCCAATGAAGAAATAGGCACAGGACATTAGCAGTCATTTTTCAAAGGACCAGATACAAATGGCCAATAGACACATGAACAAATACCAGGATCACTAACCTTCAGGGAAATATGCATAAACACCTCACCCCAGTTAGAACGAGTATTATCAATTTTTTGTGTCTTTTATGATTTCTTTCACCAATGTTCGATCATTTTCATTGTAGAACTCTTTCACTTATTTTGTTAAATTAAATATTTGATTTTCACTTTGGTAGCTATTGTCAGTGGGATTTCTTTTTCTACGAGTTCATAATTAGCATACAAAAACTACAATTTTTGTATTTTTTAAAAGATTTATTTATTTTGAAAGACAGTTACATATATATATATATATATAGAGAGAGAGAGAGAGAGAGAGAGAGTTCTTCCTTCCATCCACTGGTTCACTTCCCAGATGGCTGCAACAGCTGGAGCTGAGCCAATCCAAAGCCAAGAGTCAGGAGCTTCCTCTGTGTCTCCTACAGCGGAGTAGAGGCCTAAGGACTTGGGCCATCCTCTTCTGCTTTCCTAAGTACATTAACAGGGAGCAGATAAGAAGCAAAGCAGCCAGGGCAGGGTGTATGTGTGTAGGGGGGGTGGCCACTATGGTGTAGTGGGTAAAGCCTCAGCCTGAGTGGCGGCATTCCATATGGGCTCCGGTTCTAGTCCCAGCTGCTCCATTTCTGATCCAGCTCTCTGCTATAGCCTGGGAAAGCAGTAGAAGATAGTCCAAGTCCTATGGCCTCCTGCACCCACATAGGAAGACCCAGAAGAAGCTCCTGGCTCCTAGCTTTGAATTGGCACAGCTCCGGCCATTGTGGCCATTTGTGGAGTCAACAAACAGAAGGAAGACCTTTCTCTCTGTCCCTGCCTCTCACTGTCTGTAAGTCTACCACTCAAATAAATAAATAAAGTCTTTTAAAAAAAAGCAGCCAGGACACAAACTAGTGCCCTTATGGGATGCTAGCACTGCAGGCTGAGGCTTTAACCTGTACAACATAGCACTGGCCCCTGCATATTTATTTTATAACCTGAAACTTTACTGAATTGTTTTAGCAATTCTAACAGTTATTTGATGGAATGTTTAGGTTTGTTCCATATACAACATCTTGTCATCTGCAAACAGATAATTTGACTTCTTTTTTTCCAACTTTGATGCCCTTTATGTCTTTCTCTTTCTAATTGCTCCCTCTATAACTTCCAGAGGATATTGATTAAGAGTGGCAAAAAGTGGGCATCTTTGTCTTATTCCAGATCTGAGTGGAAATGCTTGCATCATTTCTCCATTCAGCATGACATTGGCTCTTGGCTTATCATATTTAACCGTTATAATTTTGAGGAATGTTCCTTCTATAGCTAACTTGTGGAGAGTCTTTAGCATGAAGGGATGTTGAATCTTTCTAAATGCTATCTCTGCATCTTTTGAGATGATTATTTTTGTTCTTCAATCTATTAATGTTATTTGTGATGTTTATTTATTTGTGAATGTTGAACCACTCTTGCGTTTCTGGGAAAATCACACTTGATCATGATCTATGATCTTTTTTCTGTGGGTTTGGATTTGACTTGTTACTACTTTGTTGAGAATTCATTAAGGATATAGGTCCTTACTCATGGATCAGAAGAATCAATATCATTAAAATATCTATACTACTTAAAGGAATCTAGAGATTCAATGCAATCCCTATCAGAATACCAATGGCATGCTAGAAAAGCAATCCTAAAATTCATATAGAATCACAAAAGATACAGAATGTCCAAAAGCATCCTGAACAAGAAAAAGTCAAGCTGAAGGCATCACAATACCTAACATTAAGGCATACTAAAAAGCTATAGTCATTAAAACAGCATGGGACTGGCATCAAAACTGATACATAGATCAATGGTACAGAATAGAGACCCCAGAAATTAAATCCAACTGAATTTTGACAAAAGTTATCTGACAGTGCAGAGGAGTAACAATTGTCCATTCAACAAATGGTGATTACAAAACTGCATTTATATATGTAGAAGAATGAAAGTATATTGTCTATACTTCTCACCATATACAAAAAGCCACTCAAGACGGATGGATCAAAGACTTAAATTTAAGACCTGAGAATGCTATACTACTGTAGTTTTAATGTCTGTCATTACTTTAAAATTTCTGTACATGGGTTAAATGGTCATTTTTACATTCAATTATTGTTTATAGCTGTTGTCTATATTTCCATTAAAGTAGGGTCTTTTTGCTTTTCATTTGTTAAACTTCCTATTCTTTGAAGTTTTAAGTCATTCTACTATAATGTAAAATTTAAATATGTTATCCCCAAAACTAAAAAAAAAAGGACAGGAAAAAAAAGGGAGAAGGGAGAAGGAAAGAGGGTGAGAAAGAGAGAGAGGGAGGGAGTGAGGAAGGGAATATCATTATTTTCTTAGAATTGTATCTACAAGGCACACTGAATCTCTTAACAACTAAATAAAACTTAACATAAATATATAAATAAGTAAATAAATATTTTGAATGACTGTTATCCAAAAATAGGAAAAAAAAGTAAATGCTGGTAAGGATATAGAGTAAAAGGTATCCTAATACACTCTTGGTAGGAATGTAAACTGGTACAATCATTATGGATGGCAGTATGGCAATTTCTTGGATCTGAAAATAGATCTACCATATGAGCCAGACATCTCACACCTGGGAATTTACCCAAAGAAAATAAAATCAGTATATGAAAGAGTTATTTGTGTGTCCATGTTTATTGCAGCTCAATTCACAAAAGGTAAGATATAGAATCAATTCAGATGCGCATCAACTGATGACTGGATTAAGAAAATGTGGTACATATATACACAATGGGACACCACTAAGCCATACAAAATAATGAAATAATGTCTTTTGCAAAGAAATGGATACAACTGGAAACCAGTGTGCTTAATTAAATAAGTCAATCCCAGAAAGATAAGCACCATATTTTTCTGCTATGTGATAATCAATATAGAGTACAAAAATTATAAGAATGAAAGTAGGTTGGCGCTGTGGCTCACTAGGCTAATCCTCCACCTTGCGGCACCAGCACACCAGGTTCTAGTCCCGGTTGGGGCAACAGATTCTGTCCTGGTTGCCCCTCTTCCTGGCCAGATCCCGGCTGTGGCCAGGGAGTGCAGTGGAGGATGGCCCAAGTACTTGGGCCCTGCACCCCACGGGAGACCAGGATAAGTACCTGGCTCCTGCCATCGGATCAGCGCAGTGCGCCGGCCACAGCATGCCGGCCGCGGTGGCCGTTGGAGGGTGAACCAACGGCAAAAGGAAGACCTTTCTCTCTGTCTCTCTCACTGTCCACTCTGCCTGTCAGAAAAAAAAAAAAAATGAAAGTAACATTTTACAATTTGATAATTGTTTTTGTTTATTATTTCTACTTTTATTTCTTGAATATTATGGTTAGTGATGTATTAAGCCTGTGGTTATAAAATAAATTGAAATTATGTTATTGTAAAAATTAAATTAAAAAAAAAGAAAGGCAGGAAGGGGCCTTGAGGGAAGGAGATGAGGAAGAAGGGAGGGATCTATTGTTTTTATAATAGCCAATCTAACTGGGGTAAGCCAATATCACATTTTGATTTGATTTGCATTTCCTTAATAATTACTGATGTTGATCATATTTTTCATATGCCTTAGTCCTTTTTTTATCTTCTTTTAATAAATGTCTATTCACATCAATTGCCCATATTTAAATCAGATTTTTTTTCCATTGAGTTGTTTCAATTCCTTATATATATTCTGGATGTTAATGCTTTGTCTGCTGAGTAACCTGCAAATATTTCCTCCCATTATAGAGGTTGCCTTTTGACTTCATCACATGTTTCTTTTATTGTGCAAAATCTGTACACATTCTTGGTAGAGAAAGTGGTACACACACACAAATTTAGTAACTGATGCAAAATAATGTAATGTAAAATACCCTTGTTAAATCTAATATTCTAAAATGTACATTATTTTATGTATACATGAATATATGGGAGATTTTCAAGAACTTTACGGAAATTCATAGATTGAAAATAATTATGCATGCTTTTCAGTAAACATGAAAAAATACTCATATTTTAACTCCATTTACTTTTTACTTTTTTGAAAAGCTTTCATATTCAAATAAACATTCTGAATAGATTGTTTTCAATGTGTTTAAATATCACAGAAAATGTAGATTTATATAATAACCACACTCACCTATTTCAAGAAAGAATATCTATCCTATTTAAACTTTACATACTTATTCTGGTGCTTATGCAAACATCAGGCAATCTGCATAAATATATACTGTGTTGTGAATAAGCAAAACATTAAATATGTTGAAGTTGAGACTAGAGAAAGATAAAATAAACATATACAGATAAAACTGCCTTTTGATTGAAATTTGTAAAGCAGTTACACAAATTTACCATCACTATGTCTTTTTTTTTTTTTTTTTTTTTTTTTTTTTTTTTTTGACAGGCAGAGTGGACAGTGAGAGAGAGAGACAGAGAGAAAGGTCTTCCTTTGCCGTTGGTTCACCCTCCAATGGCCGCCGCTGCAGCCGGCGCACCGCGCTGATCCTGGCAGGAGCCAGGAGCCAGGTGCTTTTCCTGGTCTCCCATGGGGTGCAGGGCCCAAGCACCTGGGCCATCCTCCACTGCACTCCCTGGCCATAGCAGAGAGCTGGCCTGGAAGAGGGGCAACCGGGACAGAATCCGGCGCCCCAACCGGGACTAGAACCCGGTGTGCCGGCGCCGCAAGGTGGAGGATTAGCCTATTGAGCCACGGCGCCGGCTACTATGTCTTTTAAGAAATGGAAATTTATTAATATTGTGGCTTTTACAACAAATTACAAGTTGTTTACATGTGTATATGCAAATAGTTAATTATTTGCAGTGTCTACCACAAATGCAAGTCGATTACATGAGTCTTTCATTTTTACAACATTTTATGGGTGTTTGCTAAGTGACAGAAGTATGCCTATGCCAATACTCTCATCTTTATCCATGAAAGCTATGGCATTATTTCATTATACTTACTTGATATTTCAAAAATATCTAAAAATGGATAGGAGAGCAGCAAGATGGCGGAATAGGAAGGGAGCACACTGATAGTCCGGGGAGAGACAGTTCAATAAAAGTGGAGATACTGCAGGTTCAAGGAAGATTAGGGGAAGAAACAGCAGAAGAAACTCTTCTGAAACTAATGATTCACAGTGGACGTGCATGGAGAATGTGGGAGCCCACAGTTCGGGACACCAGCGGCAGACTCAACACGCCAGCGCTGGAACGCGAGCTGAGCAGAACCTCAATAGCCTGAGACACTGGCAGGCAAACGGAAAGAGGAGACTAGAGGGAACGACCCCCCGGGGGGGGGAAGTTCACCAGGCTAAAAGGAAGAGAGAGAGAGAGAGAGAAAAAAAAAAAAAAGTGACCGATACAGACACGGGTTTCTCTCTCTCCGCTCACCTCTCAAAGGCGACCAAGACAAAGAGCAGGCACCATCTTGGACATACGTCATAAGCAGAGCTACCGCAGGTCTTCACCAACCCTGAGCCTAGCAGAAAAACCTGACTCTGGGGGGGTGGTGAATTAACAGGAGATTAGGACCTAGTGAATTTGTGGTGCTACTGTACTGAGACTGTGAAAAAAGAGACAGTGGGGGAGAGAACTCACAGAATTCACATAAGTACTCTCCAGAAACGCTACAATTCTGTAACTTTGGCAACCCAGTGGGAGACTGAAGGAGAATTTGATCCCACACTGAGGGCAGGACAGATTCCCTGTGTGGTCCTTTGGAAAGAGCTTCCGATCTCTGGCTCCTGTGGCTATATCATTTGCCTGATAACTACCTCCAACTTCGTTCAGCTGTGTGGAATTACTTCCCGTTTGATTCAAAAAAAAAGAAAGAAAGAAAGAAAGAGAGATCTACCATGCCTAACCTGGGAGTGTCACCATTGGCACACCAAACAGAGCTCTCAGGCCACACCCATCTCAAGCCTCTAAGGCTCCATCAAAAACAGACAGTCCACTTAATTGAGAATCATAGTATAACAAGAAAAAGCACCACAGTGAAGAAACCAAATATCTCCAATATGCCAAATAACAAACGCAAAAACCAAGGTAATAAGAACAAGGAAGTCACTATGACGCCCCCAAATGAAAATGACACCCCAATGCAAGATTATGCAGATGATGAGATAGAAGAAATGCAAGAAGCAGATCTCAAAGAATTGATAAGAACATTAAGAAGTTCTCAAAAACAAATTCTTGAACTACAGAAATCCTTAAAGGACAAGATAGAAAAATCTCTCTCATGAAAATGAAATATTCAGGAGGAATCAAAATGAAATGAAACAACTAGTACAACAGGAAACTGTGATAGTGAAGAGAAATCATAATGA
Organism: Oryctolagus cuniculus; assembly: GCF_964237555.1. Lineage (NCBI taxonomy): Eukaryota > Metazoa > Chordata > Mammalia > Lagomorpha > Leporidae > Oryctolagus > Oryctolagus cuniculus. Next base: position 47,593,530 of record NC_091440.1, on the reverse strand, counting down.
AATGAAGAATTCAATAGATCAAATGACAAACACATTAGATAGCCTCAAAAACAGAGCCAGTGAAGCAGATGAGAGAATATCAGACTTAGAAGACAGAGAACAGGAAAGGATACAGTCAAACCAAAGAAAAGAAGAGGAAATTAGAAATCTAAAACATATTGTCGGGAATCTTCAGGATACTATTGAAAAACCCAACATTCAGGTTCTAGAAGTTCCTGAAGGCATGGAGAGGGAGAAAGGATTAGAAGGCCTTTTTAGTGAGATATTAACAGAAAATTTCCCAGGTTTGAAGAAGGACAGAGACATCCTAGTACAGAAAGCTCATAGAACCCTTAATAAACACGACCAAAAGAGATCCTCACCATGACAACGTTGTAATTAAACTCTCCACAGTGAAACATAAAGAAAAGATCCTAAAATGTGCAAGAGAGAAACATCAGATTATTCTCAGAGAATCTCCAACCAGACTCACAGCTGACTTCTCATCAGAAACCCTACAAACTAGGAGGGAATGACGAGATATAGCCCAGGTACTAAGAGAGAAAAACCGCCAGCCCAGAATATTATATCCTGCAAAGCTCTCATTTGTGAATGAAGGTGAAATAAAGACCTTTCACAGCAAACAGAAATTGAAAGAATTTGTCGCCACTCATCCAGCCCTGCAAAAGATGCTTAAAGATGTGCTACACACAGAAACACAGAAACAAGGTCATCAATATGAAAGAAGGTAAAGGAAGGAAACCTCACAGCAAAAGATCACAGGGAATTCAAAGCATATATTAGAACTTATCTTTGGCAAATGGCAGGGCAAAATTACCACTTATCATTAGTCACATTGAACATTAATGGCCTGAACTCTCCAGTTAAAAGACACCGATTGGCTGACTGGCTTAAGGAACAAAACCCACCTATTTGCTGCTTACAAGAAACACATCTTTCCAACAAAGATGCATACAGACTGAAAGTGAAAGGCTGGAAAAAGATATACCATGCCAACAGAAATGAAAAAAGAGTGGGAAGCCATCTTAATATCGGACAACATAAACTTTACCACAAAAACTGTTAGGGAAGACAAAGAGGGACACTATATAATGATTAAGGGATCAATTCAACAGGAAGATATAACAATTATCAATGTATATGCACCTAATTACAGGGCACCAGTTTATTTAAAAGATTTGTTAAGGGACTTAAAGGAGACTTAGACCCCAATACAATAGTACTGTGGGACTTCAATACTCCACTCTCAGAAATAGACAGATCAACAGGACAGAAGATCAACAAAGAGACAGTAGATTTAAACGGCACTATAGCCCAAATGGATCTAACAGATACATACAGAACTTTCAATCCTACAGCTAAAGATTTTACATTCTTCTCAGCAGTACATGGAACCTTCTCTAGGATTGACCACATACTAGCCCATAAAGCAAGTCTCAGCAAATTCAAAAGAATTAGAATCATACCATGCAGCTTCTCAGACCATAAAGGAATGAAGTTGGAAATTAGCAACTCAGTAATCCCTAGAGCATACGCAAACACATGGAGATTGAACAACATGCTCTTGAATGAAAAATGGGTCATAAAAGAAATTATAACAGAAATCAAAAATTATCTGGAAGCAAATGAGGATAACAGCACAACATACCAAAACTTATGGGATGCAGCAAAAGCAGTATTAAGAGGAAAGTTTATATCAATAGGTGCCTACGTCAAGAAATTGGAAAGGCACCAAATAGATGAGCCTTCACTGCATCTCAAGGATCTAGAAAATCTGAAGCAAACCAGACCCAAATCTAGTAGGAGAAGAGAAATAATTAAAATCAGAGAAGAAATCAACAAGATTGAATAAAAAAAAATTGCAAAAAATCAGCCAAACAAGGAGCTGTCTTTTTGAAAAAATAAACAAAATTGACACCCCATTGGCCCAACTAACTAAAAAAAGAAGAGAAAAGATCCAAATCAATAAAATCAGAGTTGAATAAGGAAATGTAACTACAGACACCACAGAAATAAAAAGAATCATCAGAAATTACTACAAGGACTTGTATGCCAGCAAACAGGGAAACCTATCAGAAATGGATAGATTCCTAGACACATGCAACCTACCTAAACTGAACCAGGAAGACATATAAAACCTAAACAGACCCATAACTGAGACAGAAATTGAAACAGTAATAAAGGCCCTCCCAACAAAGAAAAGCCCAGGACCACATGGATTCACTGCTGAATTCTACCAGACATTTAAAGAAGAACTAACTCAAATTCTTCTCAAACTATTCATAACAATCGAAAAAGAGGGAGTCCTCCCAAATTCTTTCTATGAAGCCAGCTTCACCTTAATTCCTAAGCCAGAAAAAGATGCAGCATTGAAAGAGAATTACAGACCAATATCCCTGATTAACATAGATGCAAAAATCCTCAATGAAATTCTTGCCTAAAGAATGCAACAACACATCAGAAAGATCATCCACCCAGACCAAGTGGGATTCATCCCTGGTATGCAGGGATGGTTCAATGTGCACAAAACAATCAATGTGATATACCACATTAACAGACTGCAGAAGAAAAACCATATGATTATCTCAATAGACGCCAAGAAAGCATTTGATAAAATATAAGACTCTTTCATGATGAAAACTCTAAGCAAATTGGGTATAGAAGGAACATTCCTCAATACAATCAAAGCAATCTATGACAAACCCACGGGCAACATCCTATTGAATGGGGAAAAGTTGGAAGCATTTCCACTAAGATCTGGTACCAGACAGGGATGTCCACTCTCACCACTGCTATTCAATATAGTTCTGGAAGTTCTGGGCAGAGCTGTTAGGAGAGAAAAAGAAATTAAAGGGATACAAATTGGGAAGGAAGAACTCAGAATATCCCTCTTTGCAGATGACATGATTCTTTATTTAGGGGACCCAAAGAACTCTACTAAGAGACTATTGGAACTCATAGAAGAGTTTGGCAAAGTAGCAGGATATAAAATCAATGCACAAAAATCAACAGCCTTTGTATACACAGGCAATGTTGCAGCTGAGGAAGAACTGTTAAGATCAATCCCATTCACAATAGCTACAAAAACAATCAAATGACTTGGAATAAACTTAACCAAGGATTTTAAGGATCTCTACAATGAAAATTACAAAATCTTAATGAAAGAAATGGAAGAGGATACCAAGAAATGGAAAAATCTTCCATGCTCATGGATTGGAAGATTCAAGATCATCAAAATGTCCGTTCTCCCAAAAGCAATTTACAGATTCAATGCAATACCAATCAAGATACCGAAGACCTTCTTCTCAGATCTGGAAAAAATGATGCTGAAACTCATATGAAGACACAGGAGACCTCGAATACCTAAAGCAGTCTTGTACCAAAAAAAAAAAAAAAAGCTGGAGGCATCACAATATCAGATTTCAGGACATACTACAGGGCATTTGTAATCAAAACAGCATGGTACTGGTACAGAAACAGATGGATAGACCAATGGAACAGAATTGAAACACCAGAAATCAATCCAAACATCTACAGCCAACTCATATTTGATCAAGGATCCAAAACCAATCCCTGGAGTAAGGACAGTCTATTCAATAAATGGTGCTGGGAAAATTGGATTTCCATGTGCAGAATCATGAAGCAAGACCCCTACCTTTCACCTTACACAAAAATTCACTCAACATGGATTAAAGACTTAAATCTATGACCTGACACCATCAAATTATTAGAGAGCATTGGAAAAACCCTGCAAGATATAGGTACCCGCAATGTCTTCTTGAAAAACACCCCAGAAGCACAGGTAGTCAAAGCCAAAATTAACATTTGGGATTGCATCAAATTGAGAAGTTTCTTTACTGCATAAGAAGCAGTCAGGAAAGAGAAGAGGCAACCAACAGAATGGGAAAATATATTTGCAAACTATGCAACTGATAAAGGGTTGATCACCAGAATCTACAAAGAAATCAAGAAACTCCACAACATCAAAACAAACAACCCCCTTAAGAGGTGGGCCAAGGACCTCAATAGACATTTTTCAAAAGAGGAAAGCCAAATGGCACACAGGCACATGAAAAATGTTCAAGATCACTAGCAATCAGGGAAATACAAATCAAAATCACAATGAGGTTTCACTTCACCTCAGTTAGAATGGCTCACATTCAGAAATCTACCAACAACAGATGCTGGCGAGGATGTGGGGGAAAAGGGACACTAACCCACTGTTGGTGGGAATGCAAATTGGTTAAGCCACTGTGGAAGTCAGTCTGGAGATTCCTCAGAAACCTGAAGATAACCCTACCATTCAACCCAGCCATCCCACTCCTTGGAATTTACCCAAAGGAAATTAAATTGGCAAACAAACAAGCTTTCTGCACCTTAATGTTTATTGCAGCTCAATTCACAATAGCTAAGACCTGAAACCAACCCAAATGCCCATCAACAGTAGACTGGATAAAGAAATTATGGGATATGTACTCTTTAGAATACTATACAGCAGTCAAAAACATCGAAACCCGGTCATTTGCAACAAGATGGAAGAATCTGGAAAACATCATGCTGAGTGAATTAAGCCAGTCCCAAAGGGACAAATATCATATGTTGTCCCTGATCAGTGACAACTAACTGAGCAGCAAAGGGAAAACCTGTTGAAGTGAAATGGACACTATGAGAAACAGTGACTTGATCAGCTCTTGTCCTGCCGGTTGATGTACAACGTAATACTTTATCCTTTTCGTATTTTTTTGTTCTAGTACCATTGGTTGAACTCTGTAATTAACACACAATTATACTTAGGTGTTTATATTTTAACTGAAAAGTGATCCCTGTTAGGAATTTAGAAAACATTATGCTGAGTGAAATAAGCCAATCCCAAAGGGACAAATACCACTTTTTCTCCCTGATAGGTGACAACTAACTGAGCACCAAAAAGGAAACGTGTTAAAGTGAAATGAACACTATGATAAACGGTGACTTCATCAGCCCTTGCCCTGACTATTGATGAACAACATAATATGTTATCCCTCTTAGTATCTCTTAGTATTTTTTTGTTTGTTCTACTTGATACTTTTGGTTGAATACTGTAATCAACACACAATTCTTAAGTGCTGAAACTTAACTGAAAAGTGTTTTCTGTTAAATATAAGAGTGGGAATAAGAGAGGGAAGAGATGTGCAATTCGGGACATGCTCAAGCTGACTTACCTCAAACGGTAGAGTTAGAAACATACCAGGGGATTCCAATTCAATCCCATCGAGGTGGCATGTTCCAATGCCATCTCACTAGTCCCAGTGATCAATTTCTGTTCACAATTGATCGTAATGATAGGACTAAGAACCAAAGGGATCACATAAACAAGAATAGTGTCTGCAAATACTAGCTGATAGAATCAAAAAGGGAGAGAATGATCCAACATGGGAAGTGAGATACACAGCAGACCCATAGAATGGCAGATGTCCTAAACAGCACTCTCTCCTCAGAATCAGCCCTTAAGGCATGTGGATCCAGCTGAAAAGCCCATGAGAGTATTTCAGGCATGGAAAGCCAAGATACTCTGGGAAAAAAAAAAAAAAAAAAAAAAAACTAAATGAAAAATCTCCACAAGTGAGATCCCAGTGGAAAGAATGGGTCATCAAAGAAGGAGGTAGCTTTCTCAGAAGGGAGGAGAGAACTTCCACTTTGACCATGGCCTTGTCTAAATATGATCAGAGTTGGTGAACGCAGGGGGCTTCCATAGCCTTGGCAGCTCATGACAAGAGCCTAGGGTGATTACTGATGCCATAAACAAGAGTGTCAATTTGTTAAGTCAACAACAGGAGTCACTGTGCACTTACTCCTCATGGAGGATGTTTGTCCTTAGTGTGCTGTACATTGAGATTTAATGCTATAACTAGTACTCAAACAGTATTTTTCACTTTATGTTTCCGTGTGGGAACAAACTGTTGAAATCTTTACTTAATGTATGCTAAACTGATCTTCTGTATATAAAGATTATAGAAAATGAATCTTGATGTGAATGGAATGGGAGAGGGTGCGGGAAATGGGAGGGTTGCGGGTGGGAAAGACGTTATGGGGGGGAAGCCATTGTAATCCATAAGCTGTACATTGGAAATTTATATTCATTAAATAAAAGTTAAAAATAAAAAAAAGTAAAAATGATTTTTGTTTCTCTTTTTTTGTGGAGAGGTTTTATATATGTGAAAATGCCTTGGCTCAATTGTTTACTCCTCCGCCTGCGGCGCCAGCATCCCATATGGGCACCGTGTTCTGGTCCCAGTTGCTCCTCTTCCAGTCCAGCTCTCTGCTGTGGCCTGGGAAGACAGTGGAGGATGGCCCAGGTGCTTGGCCCCCTGCATCCACATGGGAGACCAGGAAGAAGCACCTGGCTCCTGGCTTTGCATCAGCACAGTGCTGGCTGTGGCGGTCATTTGGGGAGTGAACCAACGGAAGGAAGACCTTTCTCTCTGTCTCTTTCTCTCACTGTCTGTAACTCTGTCAAAAAAAATAATGTCCGACTTCAACAGAGTGTATCATACTGTCCTAATTATATTTTTTTGTCATAAAAGGACCTCTATATGTCCATCTAATAGGAAAAAATAATGAAATATATGTTTTCTGCATAGATATAACTAATTACCTGAATTGTATTTGTATAAATTAAACATGAATATACTACTAAACTTCATGATAATGTGGAATTAAACGTATTTATTCGGTGCAGCACAATTTTGCAATCCATACATATCTTTTCCATAATATGCATTTCCACAATCTCTTTGAAGACTCCTTATATGATAGATACTTTGACTTGAGAGATGTAGATTTTAGGGTTGTTGTGGCGCAGAAAGTTATTCATTAACCTGTGATACTGTCGTCCCATATGGGCACCCAATTGTGTTCCTGCTGCTGCATTTCTGATCCAGCCCCCTGATAACGCATCTGGGAAAGCAGTGGAGGATGGTCCAAATATTTGGCCCCTGCCACCCACATGAGAGACATGAATGAAGCTCCTAGTTTCTGGCTATTCCCTGACCCATTCCTATCTGCAGTGGCCATTTGGAGAATGAACCAACTGAATGAAAGACCTCTCTCTCTGTGTCTGCTGCTCCCTCTAACTCTTTCAAAGAAAAATAATTCTTTTTTTTTTTAAGAAAAATATAGATTTCAGAGGTGGCATCATGGCAGAGTTGTTCGAGCTTCCACATGGGACACTGCATCTCATATCAAAATGCTGATTAAAGTCCCAGCTACTATGCCTCCAGAACAGCTCCCTGATGATGTGCTAAGGAAGGCAGCATGTGATGGCCCATGAACTTGGGCCCCTGCCTTTCCTGTGGAGACTCAGATGGAATTCTTAACTCCGAACTTTGACCTGGCCCAGCCCTGCAGCCCTAACTGCTGTGTGCATTTGGGGAGTGGGCCAGAAAATGGAAAATCAATCTCCCCTTCTCCTTCAGTCTCCCCTTCCCTTCATGTCCTCTTTGTCATCTGTGTTTCAAACACATAAAGAATTCTTTAAAAAGTGCAAATGCAAGCCGGCGCCATAGCTCACTAGGCTAATCCTCCGCTTTGCAGCGCCGGCACACCGGGTTCTAGTCCCGGTCGGGGCGCCGGATTCTGTCCCGGTTGCCCCTCTTCCAGGCCAGCTCTCTGCTGTGGCCAGGGAGTGCAGTGGAGGATGGCCCAGGTGCTTGGGCCCTGCACCCCATGGGAGACCAGGACAAGTACCTGGCTCCTGCCATCAGATCAGCGTGGTGCGCCGGCCGCAGCGCGCTGGACGCAGCGGCCATTGGAGGGTGAACCAATGGCAAAGGAAGACCTTTCTCTCTGTCTCTCTCTCTCACTGTCCACTCTGCCTGTCAAAAAAAAAAAAAAAAGTGCAAATGCAGACCTTTATTTTAAGGGATAAGTCTCTAGATTTTATATTCTGAAGGAATGATTGCAGCATTTTTTTCTCTCAAATTTCTACTTCTGACAAAAGAATGTATTTTTTCCAATATTTACTCATTCATTTGATATACTTCTCTTCTGTCTGTCAGCTGCTCCTCATGTATTCGTGAGGGAGAGGGAGAGAGAGAGAGAGTGAGGGAGAGGAATGAGAACAAGGAGATAGAGAAAGATTACCTATCTATCAAAACAATAATGTTTCCTTTTGGGGGGCAATAGTTTTTGAAGAATAGAAATTCTTATTACATTTGTTTGGCTCTGCAGGGGAAGATCTTCTGAATTTTGTGTTATTAAAATGAAGTATGCTATAGCTTTAATAAAAGATATATGCCATTTAAAATTCTATCATTAAAAACTAACAATTTTGTCTGACACTCTCATTGTCAAGAACTTACCTCACTATCATGTTAAGCCCTAATCAAAAAATATATGTCTGGCTAAACTGGTCACCATATATCTGCATAAAATTCAGGGACATTTATGATATAGAAAAATACCTCAAAGTGTCATAGTAATAAAGAGGCTCTGCCTCTGCCAACAAAATAAAATGAATTGATTGCTTTTGTTGTTGAACAGCCTTAACCCTGTTAGAAATGAAGCAATGCAAGACTGAAAATGATCATTTCTCCATCCAACTCAAAGATATCTATGTGTTGTGAAGATGCCATCATGTTTTTGAATACTGTTCTTTATAGTCTGGTGACATAATTTAATGAAAAAAAAAAAAACTCCTTGAACATTATAGTCAGTATCCAACTGTGTTGTATGAACAAAGTAAGTGCAATAAATATTTACATGAGGGGAAGAAAAGAATGACAAACTACCAGCAGTCTTTACTCCAGAGGAGTTACAAAACATTGCTGAGCAGGAACTTTGAAAATCCCTGCAGTAGAGCAAGTTGTTTGTGCACAAACTAGATTGGCTCGCTGGATTGACTTCATTTTCTATTGTGTTCTATAGACCCTGTCTTTGCCCACTGGGAAAATTCTCTTTGCTCAATCTCTTCTGCAGGCACATCAGAAGTACGAGACTGTACAGTTTTCACAGCCGGCTTCCATCTGGTGCAGGTTTGGAGCCCGGAATTTGCTTTAGGAATTGAGCAATGTTGTTTTTCAGGCCAGACATGTAGTTTTTTGGCAATGTGAGACCTTAGAAACTACTTTGGCTTTGGACCCATTTGCTTTCATTCAATTCTATGGGCAAATGAGCATAGCTAAGGAACATGTCTCCACAAAATGCTAAAGCTTGCTGTCTATTGTCAATGACCTTGGGTTAAGGCTTTCTCCTCTCTGTTTCCTGGATTAATGGTGAAAAGCTTGATGACATCTAAAATTAGAGGCATTGATGGGAAGGTAACATTTTGTGTCTTATATTGTGCTTTAGAACACCTCCTGTTGTCTGGAAGGCTTACACACTGAAGTTTTTGATAAATTCTTGTGGTCTTGTTTCTCTCTAAGACTGGCTTTTCATAGCTACCTATTATAATGGTCTCCAAACTCTTTAGAGCAATTTGGCAAAACCCAAAAGCAGTCACCGACATAGTTACATTTTGAAATTTAAAAATCAGTTTAAGTAATTCTCAGCCTATTAATAACCCAGGCAATCATTGACAATAAAACAGCTTCCAATTGAACTAAATATTTTATCAGCAACCAACAAATAACTAGGGTACTTTGCTTTTGACCACTGAAAATCTGCCAATACCAGATTAGTTACCTTAACTTTAAATCATCTATTGTATCACCCTGGGTTCAGAATGTGAACAAAAGTAACTTAAGTGTTTTTAAATTAAGAACTATTTATTTATAATGTTGTTGAAAGGGATAGGCCACTAGGCTCTAGGCAGAGACTCCATGAATGAATCCTATAAATAATAATTACCCATTAAGGAAGATGAGTTAGACCAACAAAATATTTTTCAATAGTGTATTATTTAATTGTAGAAGTTATAAAAAAATAGCAATTTCTAAGACAGCTACCACCATTACAAGTGAAACTTATGATGGATAATGGGCATTATAACAGTGGTGCATGGTAATCTTATATCTCCAAAATCCTACCTAAGAGTAGAAAACTTGCAAAATAAAGCAGGAAAATAAGCATCCTAGGAGTAGTGTAAAATAGAATATGAAAATAATCTCCACATTCTATATCTTCCTTTCACATTCGCTTATATGTCCCCAAGGACAGAAGGAATAAGTTACATACCTGTAGTGGATTTTGCTATGCTTTCCATGAATTATGCCAATGGAAAAAGAACATATAGTAAATGAAGTAATTACATTATTTCCAGATTAGCATAAGCAATGGTATTAGGCCATTTGTACACTGGATATACAATTCTGCCCATTAGGTTTCTGCTATTAGATCCACTTATATGTTCTTTACTTTTTTAAAATGTTATTAAATCATACAGCATTACTTCTTAAAAAGCATTTTCTGCAGTAAAAGAAATAAAGAAGAGAGCTGATGTCATGTGATTTACTTCTCTTATGCTACATCAGCAAGAAAATATAGCCTTATATTTTATTGAAATGTTAGAAGTTGCAAGAATGAAGGTTCTGCTCTTCAAAATACCATGTATGTTCTTACATAATATACAAAATAGTACACTTTTTCATATTCAAATTTGATCAACTTAAGGCATACTATGGTCTGATGTTGCTGTTTCTTCTAAATCCTTGCGCTAAAATTCTAACTCCCAGGATTATGTTGTTAGAAAAGGTGATTAGGTCATTATGGTGGATTTCTCAGGACAAAAATAGGTGTTCTTTTAAAAGAGATGCCATAAAGCAATGTCGGCTCTCTACCATGTGAGCAAAGAGAGAAAACATATTGTCTATAAACAGGGATAGGAGTTCTTTTCTAACATCCAATTAATTGGTGCCAAGTCTTGGACTATGTAGTCTCTAAAGCCTTGAGATATAAAGTTCTATTCTTGACAACTAGGTAGTGACCTAGTTTATGATATTTTGTTATATCAGTCAAATGAGCTTCCAGACTCAAAGATTGAAACTGGAAATTCTTTCTCACAGTAACACCTTACTCATCACCAATACTATTTTTGTCATTTTTCCCTATGGTCCTGTTGGAATGTGCTTATATCATACTGTGAAAAACTCAAACAGAAATACTTTCACAGTGGATCACAATAGTCCTTCAGCCTTTCATGGAAACTAAGCCTGACACCTGGCTGTTTTGGAATTTTTATGACTGAGTCAATAGGTATAATACGCACTTACATCATCCTCTGAGATTTTTAATCTTGAGGATCAAAGATAAACAACAATTTTCATCATATTATGTGGCTGTAGAGACAAGTGAATTGAAAACAGGAATTCTTGAAATTATTTTTATCATAGGATCCAGTGTGCTATGGGATGAATGCTTTTTGTCCTCTCCAAATTCATTTTATTAAGCCATCATTGACAATGTGATGATATTTGGAATTCAAGTCTTTGGGAAATTACTACGTTTTGGTTAAGATTAGGTTTACATCAGTCCTCATGGCAAAACTATTGTTTTTAAAAAAATGAAATACCTATCTCTTCATGCATGTAGCAAGCAAAGGCCAACCATGGATTTAACCTGGAAGACAGCCCATACCAACAACCTGAACTTGCTAGGAGTCTGATCTTGGACATGCAATCTCTAGAAGAGTGAAATATAAATGTGTCTTGTTTAAGCCATCCAGTCCATGATAACCTGTTGTAGCAACCTGAACTCCCTAGGATGAAGAGATAGAAGTTGTAACAACTGTTGGTATTTGGAGGTAGTTCTTCCAGATCCATGATGCTAGAATAGTTAATAATAATAACCTGTTGCACCACATATGGAGGATCATAAATGAGACTTTTATTTTGTTTTTCTCATCAGGAACTATGTATTAATGTACAGACATTGAAAGTAGCATGGATGCATTGCCAATTCTCTTCTTTAAAAATTTATTTACTTATTTGGGTAAGGCTGCTATGTAGATGTTAGCCTATGTGTGTAAGTGGGGCCAAAGTAAATGAGAAAACATTTATTTTTAAAGAAGATAAATTTATATGAAATGGTAGGAGGAAATATGTCCTGAAAGTGGCACCCAGCCTCTTGTCTGCTTTCCCTAGACAGTGGTGTCCTTGTCCTTTATTGAGAGGAATTCACTGAATTTAGGGAGTGATACAACTGGCCTATTGGACTGAAGGAGTCATTTACTTCTCCAATAGATAAGAAACCTGATGGCCAGTATTGTCCAGACAGGTTTCTTTAGGAGAAATCCACACCAAAATACCCCAACTGGACTTTCTCAGAAGAGATAGGAGGGGAGAAGAAACGAGGGACCTATACTCATGCCTGTAAGATCTCCAGTCTGAACACAGACAGGACTCTCAGTCCTTTACTGAAACACCTGTCTGTTCCGTCTCTTCACTTTATCCAATAAACTATGCTAAAACTACCTTCTCCTACTCCTCCATTGGCTACATTCTTCATCATCAGTAGAACAAATTCCTGGAATTCGAGTCGGTGGTTTCCAATCCCCAGATCACCACAATACCTGGAGCTCAGCAAAATTGAAGCCAGGATCCAGGAATTCCCTCTGAGTGTTGCACATGGTTGCATAACACCAAGTACTTAAGCCATCATCTGGTGCTTTCCTGGGCATATTAACAGAGAACTGGGTTGGAAGTAGAATCCCCAGGACATCAAGAGAGGCCTTAACCCTCTGTGCCACAGTGCTGGCCCCTGCAATACTAATTTCAGTGCACTTCCTAGGGCATTGATGCTGAAGTGAGTTTGCAATGAGAGATAAAGAGAGAGAGAGCGAGAGAGAGAGCGAGAGAGAGAGCTAAGAATATCAACATGTCAGCATGTACTCTTCTGATGCAGTTTGAATTGAAAAAACATCTCTTGTCAGTGAAGTTGCTGTGACATTTGCGAGCACCCATTGTAAAGTTATGGTATCTCCCTGACTAGAAGAAATAAATTCCATTCTTCAGAGACAAGCAGAATCCACATCTGATCTCAATTGCCTGTTCAGCTTTTGGACTAGAATGTCAACATTATCAGCATTTATCCTGTCACAGTCGATAGTATTCTCCTCTTTTAGCAGATAAAATAACTCATCTCATTATTTTATGTATTCTATTCTATCGATAGTTTTGCAAATGCTATGGAAAGAAATCTTCTCTTGATTTTACCCTCAGAGAAATGTGGGACAGTGAATTCATGTGTGGTCATGGGCAGTACAGACTGCCTAGTATGAATTTAGAAACCATTGTATTCCAATTCTCTTTTAGAAGTTATCATTTAACTAGTGAAGCTGTCTTGAATCTAGTCCCAGGCTCTATCTCAGCTCCAATTCCTGTGAATTACACTTAGGAATTCATCCTAGAACTCCCACTGGAGTTACTATTTTCAATTACATTTAAATTTTTTTTTCTTGGGGATTTATAAAGTTGTTTCAGGATACATATTTGTTACACCAGGATACTAGGAAAAAGAACTAGGCAAACTGATAGTTCATTTGTAAAGCAATTCTATACTTTCCATACATGCACGACTTGGTCCAAGAGGAAATATCATATTGCATTAATGATTTTTGCTCCACAGTTTATTGGTTCTATGAAGATTCATTAATTTATTTGCAAGTAGATTGACAGAGAGAGTGAAGGGACCAAGAGAGATGTATCTTCGATCTGCTGATTCAATCCCCAGATGGCTTCAATGGTTGGGGTTGTTCTCTCAAGTGGATAAAAAGGACTCAAGCACCCAGTCCATCTCCTTTTGCTTTTTTGGGTATATTTTCAAGATGATAGGTTAGATGAGGAGTATCTAGGACTAGAACTAGAATTTGGATATGAGCTACAAGAGTAGCAAATGGCTGCTTAATCTACTATGCTACAGTTCTGGCCCTTACAATGCAATATTGCTCATTTTATTCTTTGACTATAAGCTTAAAACTGTATGGCTTTGATCATATTTTATATTTTCATCAGATTTTTCTTTGAACTCTGATGCTCTGTTCATCTTTCTATGCCTATCTATTGCAATCTGTATTCATTTATCTGTTCATATACTTATATACATTTAATTTATTATCTACAAATGTTGTAGTTATTAACAATGAATATTATAGACCTATAATTGTAAAGTAAGAGAATCCTTGATGAACATTTAAGGTTTCATAACTCAGATTAATCAACTATCAGTAATTTGGAGCTTTGGCTTTACGTAACTTTATTTTGTTTGTTAGCTTTTGGCTGCTAAATCATTTCAGTAAGCCTCCTTCACCCTTCCCTTGGCATTTATATATCAATGTTTGTGTCTTAAAACATTGACTGGCTATTTTATAACTTAACAGCAAGAATATCATCACCCATAACAAGATTTAAAATAATTCATTGGGCCAGTTCCATGGCTCACTTAGTTAATCCTCTGCCTGTGGTGCCAACATCCCATATGGGTGCCGGGTTCTAGTCCCAGTTGCTCCTCTTCCAGTCCAGCTCTCTGCTATGGCCCGGGGAAGGCAGTGGAGGATGGCCTAAGTGTTTGGGCCCTGCACCCACATGGGAGACCAGGAAGGAGCACCTGGCTCTTGGCTTCAGAACAACGCAGCGCCGGCCGTAGTGGCCATTTGGGGAGTGACCCAATGGAAGGAAGACCTTTCTCTGTCTCTCTCTCTGTCTGTAACTCTACATGTCAAATAAATAGAAAAAAAAAATCCTTGTCATCATTTGATATTGACTGTAAATTAAATTCAATAATGGTTGTAAAGTATGCTTTCATACATTGATGTGTTTAATTCATCATTTAGGTTATTTAATTCTTTGTGATGTTATTTAACTTTAAAATCTACTCCACTATTCCTGTGAATAGAAAATAATGGTTTATTGGATTTTTGTTCAGGTGTTTTTTATTAGAAACAATCTAAAATGATGCAATATACTTCATATTTTGTCACATCACAGATAATGGATTCCTGCACTTTAATGATGTTAAGTTTAACTGGTCAATGCACAAACTTTCTATAAGCCTTTGCACTCTCAGAAACATTGCATTATCTTTTCATTATAATTTCAAAGTTAATATAATTTTCTAATTATTTCCATAATTACTAAATGTCCTTAAGTAGATAAGAATTTCTGGTACCAACAAGGGTTATTTGGTTATCCTAAATTGTAGAAAAGACAAGTTAGACATTTAATTATTTCCCTTTGGTTCATGTTGATTGTATTTTTTTAGTATTTTTATTTTTAACAAATTGTATTAATATTAGGAGAACAGATTTCATGTATTTAATAGATACAATTCTAAGACCATAACCATACCTCTCTCCTAACCACCTCTCTCAATCCCCTCTCCTTACTTCCTTTTTTTTTTCCTTTAATTTTCATGTTCTTAGATATTCAGTCTTACTGAACCAATTGTAGCCATTCTTCATAGTGCTCAAACTACTCCAGAGTAAACACCAGCTCATTGGAAACATTTCAATCTATCTTTGAAATTCTTGTTACTACAACAGAACTCTGAACAACAATACTTTGGAAGGAAAATATGTTTATTTACAACAAGGTTTGATGGAGGGAAACCCTGTTGACGTAGATTTCATTGATAGCAGATAGTAGAGTATGTGTAGTGGAAGAAATTTATAGTAAGAGAGGGAGAGAAGGAGGGAGGGAAGGAGTTGAGGGAAGGAAGAAGAGAGAGAGAGAGAAAGAGAGAGAGGATCACAATTCCCTTTGAGGACCTGCACCCAATAATCAACAAATGTTCCATCAGACTCTTCCTAAAAGTTTCATCTTCTGATAGCGACGCCATGGGTAACAAGCTGTAGCATGTAGTAATTTGGAGAAAATTCGAAATACAAATCCAGCAAAGGAAAAATTGCTTTTAGGCACAAGACAGTGCAGTTTCATTTTATCCTTCCTAATGGAGATAATGAGTTTATCATTTCTTTAAAAAATAAAGACATTCAGCTGTTTTGAGTAAGCAAAATATCAGGAGACCATATCAAGCTATTAACAGTTCTGTATTTATTGAATTATTATTGCATCTTGGTATATACATGTGTAGAACTAAAACTTTCAACAATATTAGATCTTATGATATTTCAACTTTAAAAATTAAGTAGTCCAATGAAATTATTTTACTCAATACTTTCGTTTTTGTATGTTCACTTGTTGATTCTTAAATACATTATTAAAATTATTTATGTGCTCTATCTCCACAATACATGAAACATATTTTTCTAAGTAACTATATAACTACTAGTAGTAAGACTATGTATTGAGGATGAAGACTTTCTTATAGTTTTGTTCATCTCCAAGCAATAGCATGTTGAATACAAGTTGGGAAATAACTCATTGAGTATTTATGCAAGACAGTCATTTCAGAGATTAGAATTTGCTTGTTTTTCTCACTTTAATCAGTTGTCTAATTATGAGTTACTTATGGAATATAATACAATCTTCATGTTAAATTATATTCCTAAAATATTTCTTATTTATGCCCTCTTTATTTTATGCCTCTCACTAATCATACTATCTTTATTTTTCAAAATATCCTTTCATTTATGTTTGCTCAAGATTATATTAAAATATACTTTCTATATCATAACTTCAGAATTTTTATTTTGTTTTTATCAATGCAGAAAATCCACATTTCGTGTTCATCTTATTGTATACAATCAATTCCAACTGATTAATACTCTAGCGGTTTCTAGTAATTTTCTATTAACAATAATGACAAATGAACAACATCCATAAAAATTTGGCTCTTTTCATAGCACATCTTCAAGATAGGTTGATATTATTTGGTTTGCTAAGTGAAAGGACAAAATGTTAAACATTTTTAAAAACAGACCTTATTCACAGCAAAATACAATGAAAATTGCATAGTCTTCATATCTGCTTCCCTTCACTCACCCTGATTTTGGACTGTCTTTCATAATTCAAAATTTTTTCATTGTAATGAAGTTCATCTTATTAATTGTTTTTTCCTTGAATTGTTTTTGCAATTGTATATAAAAAATCATTGCCTATTCCTAAATCATCTAAATCAGATTTATGGTATTTTCAAGTAAATTTTAGCATTTTGATTATTATTCTTATGTCTGCAATTTATTTTATTTTGAGATAATTTGTAAATAGTTTAAGCCTGTGCTTAAATCCTTGATTTTCTCTTTTTTGTATTTGGTTTCTAGTTGGTCTAGTACCAGTTGTTGAAAAAGACTGGTTTTCCTCCCTTTTATGCTTTTATTATTTGTCGAACAACACTTGACTGTATTTATGTACATCTATCTAGTATCACTATTCAGCTGAATTAATTTATTTTTATTTTTTATTTTTTTAACTTTCATTTAATGAATATAAATTTCCAAAGTACAGAATATGGATTACAATGGCTTCCCCCCCATAACGTCCCTCCAACCCGCAACCCTCCCCTTTCCCACTCCCTCTCCCCTTCCATTCACATCAAGATTCATTTTCGATTCTCTTTATATACAGAAGATCAGTTTAGCATATATTAAGTAAAGATTTCAACAGTTTGCTCCCACACAGAGACATAAACTGAAAAACACTGTTTGAGTACTAGTTATAGCATTAAATCTCAATGTACAGCACACTAAGGACAGAGATCCTACATGAGGAGTAAGTGCACAGTGACTCCTGTAGTTGACTTAACAAATTGACACTCTTGTTTATGGCCTCAGTAATCACCCTAGGCGCTTGTCATGAGCTGCCAAGGCTATGGAAGCCCCCTGAGTTCACTGACTCTGATAATTTTTAGACAAGTCCATGGTCAAAGTGGAAATTCTCTCCTCCCTTCAGAGAAAGGTACCTCCTTCTTTGAAGACCTGTTCTTTCCACTGGGATCTCACACGCGGAGATCTTTCATTTAGGTTTTTTTTCCAGAGTATCTTGGCTTTCCATGCCTGAAATACTCTCATGGGCATTTCAGCCGGATCTGCATGCCTTAAGGGCTGATTATGAGGCCAGAATGCTGTTAGGACATTTGCCATTCTGTGGGTTTGCTGTGTATCTCACTTCCCATGTTGGACCATTCTCTCCCTTTGTGATTCTATCAGCTAGTTTCCTTTTTGGTGCTCAGTTAGTTGTTACCTATCAAGGAGAACAAGTGGTATTTGTCCCTTTGGGATTGGCTTATTTCACTCAACATGATGTTTTCCAAATTCCTAACAGGGATCACTTTTCAGTTAAAATTTAAACACCTAAGAACACTTGTGATTTATTTATCACTTTGCCAATATCTTATAATCCTGATAATTGTATCTTTATACCAACTTGTAAAGCCCTGTAGTGTCAGTCCTCCAAGTTCATTCCTCTTTTTCAATATTGGTTCATTCTTCATGCCCTATAAACTTTAGAATCAGCTTGTAAATATCAATAAAGTATCCTGCATTGGATGTTATGCCTTTTGATACATATTTCAAACTCTTCAGAGGGACTAGAAGTCTTCATCCATAGCAGCTACAATCTCTTTTCAACAGTCTTATGCACAGTATACAATGAAATTTAATAGATATTTGTGAAACACTATACTGTAGCTGGAAGATTAGAGTTAACTGGAGTTTTTTTTTTTTTTTTTCTTAATGAATATATTTAACAAAATTTTGTGATTGGAGCGAAGATGGCAGAATAATGAGGGCTCGCACTGAGAGTCCAGGAAAAGATAGTTTAATAAAAGTGGAGATACTGTAGTTTCAGGGAAAGGTTTGGGAAAAAAAAACTGCAGAGGAAACTTCTGGAACCAGAAGGGCATGGTGGACCTACATGGAGGGCAAGGGCGCCCACAGCACGGGAGACCAGCCATGGAGTCTATGCAGCAGCGCTGGAAAGGGAGGTGAGGTGAAACCTTAGTAGCCTGAGATGTTGGTGGGGAATTGGCAGGAAGAGCCTAGAGGGAACAAGGCTTGAAGCCCCACTGGGGAAAGTTCACCAGGCTAACTAGAGGAGAGAAAAAATTAAATATATAAAAGGGACCTGCACGGACATGAGTCTCTCTCTACACTCTCCTTACAAAGGCAAGTGAGATAAAGAGCAGGCGCCATTTTGGACATATAAAAGTGGCACCTGCCATCAGCCAAGCAGAAAAACCTGACTCTGGTGGGGAGAAATAGCAGGAGGTTAGGACCTAGTGAATGTGTGGAGCTAATGAACTGAGACTCTGAAAAACTGAAGGTGTGGGAGAGGACTCATGGGGACGTGAGTACTCTCAGGAGAGTACACAAACTTGGTAACCTTGGTAACTCGGTGGGAGACTGTAGAGAAATTTGAGCTTACACTGAGGTCTGCACAGATCCTTTGTGTGGTCCTTGGAGCAGAGCAGATGAATATTATATGCACAGGGGACAGATTTCAGACATTGACTACCTTCAATTAAACTCAGCTGCACGGAATGTGGAATTACTTCTCTTCTGAATTAAAAGAGAGAGAGAGAGAGAGAGAGAGAGAGAGAGAGAGATTTACCACTGCTAACCAGGGTGTGTCACCTATGGCACACCCTTAACCCTGAAGAACCAAACAGATCTCTCTGGCCACACCCATCACAAGCCTCTAAGGATCCATCAAAAGCAGACAGTCCCCTTCATCTAGGGACATGATATACCAAGGAAACACACCACAGAGAGGGAAGCAAAGAATATCTCCACAATGCAAAGCAACAAACACAGAAATCAAGAAAAACAAGAACAAGCAAGATATTATAATGCCCCCAAATGAACAAGACACCCCAATTCAAGATTATGAAGATGAGGAGATAGAAGAAATGCAAGAAACGCATCTCAAAAAATTGATAAGAACATTAAGAAGTTCTGAAAAAAAAATTCTTGAACTACAGAAATTTTTACTATACAGGATAAAAAATCTCTCTTGTGAAAATGAAATCATAAGGAGGAATCCAAATGAAATGAAGCAACAAGTAGAACATGAAACTGTGATAGTGAAGAGAAATCATAATGAAATGAAGAATTCAATAGATCAAATGACAAACACATTAGAGAGCCTTAAAAACAGAATGGGTGAAGCAGAAGAGAGAATATCAGACTTAGAAGACAGAGAACAGGAAAGGATACAGTCAAACCAAAGAAAAGAAGAGTAAATTAGAAATCTAAAACATATTGTCGGGAATCTTCAGGATACTATTAAAAAACCCAACATTCGGGTTCAAGAAGTTCCTGAAGGCATGGAGAGGAAGACAGGGTTAGAAGGCCTTTTTAGTGAGATACTAGCAGAGAACTTCCCAGGTTTGGAGAAGGACAGAGACATCCTAGTACAGGAAGCTCATAGAACCCTTAATAAACACGACCAAAAGAGATCCTCACCACGACACATTGTAATTAAACTCACCACAGTGAAACGTAAAGAAAAGATCCTAAAATGTGCAAGAGAGAAACGTCAGATTACTCTCAGAGGATCTCCAATTAGACTCACAGCAGACTTCTTATTAGAAACCCTACAAGCTAGGAGGGAATGGCGAGACATAGCCCAGATATTAAGAGAGAAAAACTGCCAGCCCAGAATATTATATCCTGCAAAGCTCTCATTTGTGAATGAAGGTGAAATAAAGACCTTTCATAGCAAACAGAAATTGAAAGAATTTGTCACCACTCATCCAGCCTTGCAAAAATGCTTAAAGATGTGCTACACACAGAAACACAGAAACAAGGTCATCAATATGAAAGAAGGTAAAGGAAGAGAACCTCCAAGTAAAAGATCACAGGAAGCTCAAAGCATATACTAGAAAATATCGGGTAAAATGACAGGGCAAAGTTACTACTTATCAATAGTCACATTGAATGTTAATGGCCTTAACTCTCCAGTTAAAAGACACAGACTGGCTGAATGGATTAACGAACAAAGCCAATCTATTTGCTGCTCATAAGAAACACATCTTTCCAACAAAGATGCATGCAGACTGAAAGAGAAAGTTTGGAAAAAAGATATTCCATGCCAACAGAAACCAAAAAAGTAGGTATAGCCATATTAATATTAGATAAAATAAACTGTAACACAAAGACTGTTAAGAGAGACAAAGAGGGGCACTATATAGAGATTAAGGGTTCAATTCAACAGGAAGATGTAACTATTATAAATGTATATGCACCTAATTACAGAGTACCGGTTTATTTAAAAGATATGTTAAGGGACTTAAAGAGAGACTTAGATTCCAATATAATAGTACTGGGGGACGTCAATATTACACTCTCAGAAATGGAAAAATCAACAAAACAAGGAAACAGTAGATTTATTCAAACCGATGGCACAAATGGATCTAATTGATATCTACCAAACTTTCAATTCTACATTTAAATAATTTACATTCTTCTCAGCAGTGCATGGAACCCACTCTAGGATTGACCACAAACTAAGCCATAAAGCAAGTTTCAGCAAATTCAAAAGAATTAGATTCATACCATGCAGCTTCTCAGACCAGGTGCAATGAAGTTGGAAATTAGCAACTCAGGAAACCCTAGAGCATATGCAACCAACAAAAAGAGGATGTGGGGAAAAGAGGACACTAACCCACTGTTGGTGGGAATGCAAACTGGTCAAGCCACTATGGAAGTCAATCTGGAGTTTCCTCAGAAACCTGAATATAACCCTACCATATAACCCAGCCATCCCACTCCTTGGAATTTACCCAAAGGAAATTAAATTGGCAAACAAAAAAGCTTTCTGCACCTTAATGTTTACTGCAGCTCAATTCACAATAGCTAAGACCTGGAATCAACCTAAATGTCCATCAACAGTTGGCTGGATAAAGAAATTATGGGACATGTACTCTATAGAATACTATACAGCAGTTAAAAAAAAGCTGGAATCCAGTCATTTGCAACAAGATGGAGGAATTTGGAAATCATCATCCTGAGTGAATTATGATAATCCCAAAAGGACAAATATCATAATGTTCTCCCTGATCAGTGACAACTAACTAAGCACCTAAAAGGAAACCTGTTGAAGTGAAATGGACACTATGAGAAACAATGTCATGATCCGCCCTTGTCCTGACTTTGATGAGCAACGTAATACTTTACCCCGTATATTAATTTTGTTGTTGTTCTGCTTAATACTGTCAGTTAAACTCTGTAATTAATACACAATTATTCTTAGGTGTTAGGGAGTGGGAAAGGGGAGGGTTGTGGGTGGGAAGGACAGTATGGGGGGGAAGCCATTGTAATCCATAAGTCGTACTTTGGAAATTTATATTCATTAAATAAAAGTTTAAAAAAATAAAAAAATAATAAAAAAAAGAAATTTAACTGAAAAGTGATCCCTCTTAAATATAAAAGTGGGAATAAGAGAAGAAGGAGATGTATGATTTGGGCCATGCTCAATCGTACTTGCCCTAATGGTAGATTTAGAAATGTGCCAGTGGATTCTAATACAAACCCATCGTACCAATGCCATCTCATCAGTCCAAGTGATCAATTTCTGTTCACATTTGTTCATAATGATAGGACTACAAGTCAAAGGGATCACATAAACAAGACTAGTGTCTGCAAATAATAAATGATAGAATTAAGGAGAGAACGATCCAACATGGGAAGCGGGATATTCAGCAGACTCATAGAATGGCAGATTTCCTAAACAGCACTCTGGCCTCAGAATCAGCCCTTAACTCATTCGGATCTGGCTGAAGAGCTCATGAGAGTATTTTAGGCATGGAAAACCAAGGCACACTGGGAAAAAAAAGAAAAAAAAAGCTAAATGAAAGATCTCTGTGAGTGAGATCCCAGTGGAAAGAATTGGCCATCAAAGAAGGAGGTAACTTTCTCAGAAGGGAGGAGAGAACTTCTACTTTGACTATGACCTTGTCTAAATAAGATCAGAGTCAGTGAACTCAAAAGGCCTCCATAGACTTGGCAACTCATGACAAGAGCCTAGGGTGATTATTGACGCCATAAACAAGAGTGTCAATTTGTTAAGTCAACAACAGGAGTCACTGTGCACTTACTCCTCATGTAGGATCTCTGTCCTTAGTGTGCTGTCCATTGAGATTTAATGCTATAACTAGTACTCAAACAGTATTTTTCAGTTTATGTCTCTGTGTGGGTGCAAACTGTTGAAATCTTTACTTAATATATGCTAAATTGACCTTCTGTATATAAAGATAATTGAAAATGAAAATAAAAAGGAAATGTATCTAGTGATAAATGAACCACTTCTGTGTACTTATGTTCAATATCACCAGAATGAAAATGTAAGAGTCTGGAATATTTACCCATTGTTCAGTTTCTGGCCAGTACACATGTTCTTTGAAAGAGGATAGTTGCATTTTAATCTGAAAACTTATTTGAGATACCGTAGAATAAATGCCTGTGAAAAGGGTGTGTCTATATTCTCTTTGTAAGAGTTCAAGTTGCGTGTGGTATGATCAGAGAAATAGATTAACTTCATGTTATTTTTAAAAAGTAATTTTTTTGAGAGAGATAGTGAGCTCCCATCCTCTGGCCAACTCCCCAAAAGCCCACAACTGCTGGGGCTAGGCCAGGGCTGCAGTCCAGATCCAAGAACACTCTTAGGGCTCCCATTGGAAAGGCAGAAACCTGATCACTTACTTGAGCTATTACCTGCTGCCTCACAGGGTGCTCCTTAGCAGGAAGCTGGAATCAGAAGCAAAGACCAGACTTGAACTCAGGTACCCCAGTGTGTGTTCCTAGCTGTGTTTCAACCACTGCATCAAACGCCTGCCCCAGTGTGTTGAATTATTCTATAGGGGCCTCAAAAAGTTAAGAAAAATGGAATTAAAAGGCAATTTTACTTCGGTGTAAAAAAATGTTTGAAACCCATGCATAGTATTGTCATAATTTTTGTAAAGTAGTTTCATAATACACACAAAAATTTTTTGTTATATTTAAGGCACATGTATATTTTCCTAATGTTGCAATTCCAAATTTTTTATCATTTTGTTGTTCTTAATTTTCAGTTTTAAGGCTTATTTGTGTATTATAGGCACTAGATTTAGACTTCAACTGTAGCTGCAAATATGCTTTTTCCCTATTTATTATGGATGTTCTTATAATTATGTTTCATTTATGAAGTTTATTTTTCATTTTTGTTTCCTTTTTAATTCATTGACAGAAAAATGTGTGTATTTATCATATACAACATGATGTTTTGAACTTTGCATTCACTTTGCAGTGGCTAAACCTAGCTAACTAAAGCTTACATTACTTCATATGGTTATCATTTGTGTTGAGAGATTACCTTACATCCATTATCCTAGAATTTGCAAACATCTCAAGGACCTTGGAAAACAAGAACAAACCAAATCGCAAATTAGTAGGAGGAAGATATAAAATTGGAAAAGACATAAACAATATAGGAATCAAAAATTACAAAAATCAGTGAAAATAAAGAACTTATTTTTTGAAAAAAGAAAACCAAAATTGATACTCCATTGTCCCAATTAACAAAAAAAAGAAGACACAAATTAATGAAATCAGAGATTAAAATGGGAATGTTACAATGGATACTACAGAAATAAAAATAATCATTAGAAACTGCTACAAGCAGCAATAGAACATCAAAGTTGAAAATTTTAAAGAAGTGGATTGATTTCTGTATACATACAATCTACCAAAATTGAGTCTAAAAGGACAAATAACAAGGATGGAGATTGAATCAGTAATAAGGACCCTCTCAACTTAAAAAATAAAGCCCTTGGACTGAATGACTTCACTGCTGAATTCTACCAAATTTTTAAGAAAAATTAATTCTCATTCTTCTTAAACTACTCAAAACAATTTAAAGAGAGGGAATCCTCCCAATTTTCTATGAGGCCAGGAAAAATACAACAAAGAGAACTACAGAACAAAATCAATGAAGAACCTAGATGCAAAAATCCTAAATGTAATTACAAGATAATCAAATCCAGCAACACAGCAGAAAGATCATTCAAGTGGACCAAGTAGGATTTATTCCTACTATTCAGAGATTATTGAACATATGCAAATCAATAACTGTGGTACATCACATTAACAAATTGAGGAATCAAAACCAAAGGATTAATAACACATGCAGAAAAGGCATTTTATAAAATTTGACATCCTTTCATGACCAAAAAAACAAAAAAAAAACAAAAAAAAAAACAAAACAAAAAAAACCTTAATCAAATTGGTTATCTAAAGAACATTCCACAAAAAAAAATCAAGACAATTTATGACCAACCCACAGCCGGTATCCTATTGAATGGGTAAAGTCAGATCATTTTCCACTAAGATCCAGAACCATAAAATGATGCCCACTTTCACCATTACCATTCAATAAATTTCTGGAAGTTTTAGCCAGAGCCATAAGACAGAGAAAAAGAAATAAAAGGGATACAAGTTGGAAAGGAGTAAGTCAAATTATCCCTGTTTACAGATGACATGATCCTGTATGTAGGATAATCAAACGAATCTTCTAAGAGGTTACTAGAACTCAATAGAGTTTGGTAAACCTGTAAGATATAAAATTAAGACAAAAAGTCAATATCCATTGCATTTACAAACAAATTCTATGGCTGACCAAGAACTTCTAAGATATAGTACCATTCACAATAGCTACAAAAAGAAATGAAAATACTTTAGAGTAAGTTTCCAAAAGGAAGTGAAAGATCTTTATAATAAAACCTATAGATTCAATGTGATCCCAATAAAAATATTAGCAATATTTTTCTCAGATTTAGGAAAAGAGACGCTAAAATTCGTATGGAAACACAAGCTAAAGCTATGCAGATTTCAAGACATACTACATGGCAGTTGAATTCAAAACAGTCTGTTACTGGTACAAAAATAGACATGTATTCTAGTGGAATCAATAGAAGCTCCAGAAATTTACTCATGCATCTACAACAAACTAATCTTTGACAAGTTAGATAAGAGCTAATATAAATCCCTGGAAAATAGCAGTACTTCAATAAATGGTGCTGGTAAAATCGAATTTCCACAGGCATAAATATGAAACAAGTTTCCTACCTTGCAACTTTTACAAAAGTCAACTCACAATGAATCATGGATCTAAATCTATGACCTGAAACCTTGAGATTATTAGAAGAAATATAGGAGAAGCTCTGAAAGACATTGACATAGATAAAGAGTTCTTGGAAAAGACCCCAGAAACACAGGCAATAAAAGCAAAAATAGAAAAATGGGAATACATAAAGCTAAGAAGCTTCTGCACAGCAATGGAAACACTCAAGAAAGTGAAGAGGCAACCAACAGAATGGGAGAAACATTTGCAAACTGTGCAACTGATGAAGGATTAATATCAAGGATCTATGAAGAGCTCAAGGAACCCAACAATGACAAAGCAAACAATATAATTAAGAAATGGCAAAGGAACTTGATAGGCATTTTTCAAAGGATAAAATTCAAATGGCAAACAGACACATGACAAAATGCTCAAGATCACTAGGTATCAGGGAAATGCAAATAAAAGCCACAATGAGATTTCACTTCACCCCAGGCAGATTGCCTATCATCCAAAAATTTAAAATAAAGCAATAAATTCTGGCAAGAATGTGGGGAAAAATGTACCCTAACCACTGTTGGTGGGAAGGTAAACCAGTACAGCTGTTATGGAAGGCTGTATGGAGATTTCTCAGAAATCTGAAAATAGATCTACCATATATGATTCAACCATCCTATTTCTGGTAATTTACCCAAAGGAAATGAAATCAGCATATAAAAGATTATCTGTACCCTTGTGTTTTTTGGACCTCAGTTCATAATGGCTGAAATACAGAATCAACCCAGATGCCCATCAACTGATGATTGAATAAAGAAAATGTGATATATATATATATATATATTTATTTATTTTATATATATATACACATAATGCAATACTACTCAGCCATAATAACAATAGAGTTCTATCTTTTACAACAAAATGGACGCAAATTGAAACATTTATGTTTAGTGAATTAAGCCAATCCAAAAAAAGACAAATATGATACATTTTCTCTGATTTGTGGCAGTTAATACAGAATATAAATATATAGACTGGTTGCTCCTCTTCCAGTCCAGCTCTCTGCTGTGGCAGTGGAGGATGGCCCAAGTACTTGGCCCCTGCACCTGCATGGGAGACCAGGAGGAAGCACGTGGCTCCTGGCTTCAGATCAGCACAGCGCTGGCCGTGGCAGCCATTTGGGGAGTGAACCAACGGAACGAAGACCTTGCTCTGTGTGTGTCTCTCTCTCACTGTCTAACTCTGCCTGCCAAAAATGTATAGAAATTTAATGGACATTTTTGATATGATTTCTGTTTTATCCCTTGTTTATACTCCTGTGGAACCATGGTCTTTGTACTTTTTTCATGTCAATTATTATGATTAGTGGTGAATTAAGCCTGTGATTATATAGTGGATGGAAGTTATGTCTTTGTAAAATTTAATTAAATTCCAAATACGTATGAGATCATGTGATATTTGTCTTTCTGTGCCTGACTTATTTAACTTAACATAATATCTTCAAGAATTATCCATTTTGTAAAATTAAAATATTTTCTTCTGTTTTGTGACTGGAAAATATTATCCTTTATAAGAGAGAGAGAAAGAGAAAGAGAGATATAGAGGAATCTTCTATCAGCTGGTTCATTCCCTAAATGGCTACAACAGACTAATCTGAGTCAGAATGAAATGAGTCCAGAAACATTGTTCTAGTCTTCCAAATGGGTGTCAGGGACCCAAGCACTTGCACCAGCTTCTAACTTTTTCCACAGGCATAGGCAAGAAACTGGATCAGAAACAAAACAGCATGGATTGGAAGCAGCACCCTGAAATGTGATTTTCACAGAAGGCTGCCCCATCAACTACTCCACAACTCCAGCCTTGTTCAGATTTTTTTATTTATTCTAGACTCAGTGTTGGTAGGTTGTATTAAGTCAAAAAAGTATATATATTTCGTAGGTTGTTCAACTTCTTTATGTTTCATGGTTTCCAATAATCTCATGGTCCTTTGTATTGCTGTGCTATGAGTTGTGAAATCTCTTTTTATTTTTTCATTTCTAACTTTGTTTGAATCTACATTTTTAGTATTGCTAAAAGTTTTATCTACCTTTTTCATTAAAGATATCTTTTCTTAGTTCTATCGATTTTTTTTCTCTTTTCATTTTTGCCTGATCTCTAATATTTCCTCCCATCTACAAATTTGGGGCTCTGTATATTCTTACTTTTGCAGGTCCTTAAGGTAGAAATGTGGGATATTTATTTGAGATCTATTTTCTTTTTTGATGCAGGTGTTTATTGCTATGAAAGTTTCTGTTACAACTTCATTTTTTCTATCCCATTGGGTATATTTTGATTTTGTGTTTTCTTTTTCTTTTTTTTCTTCTGTCCTCAATAAAATTTGTAATTTCCTTTGGATTTCTTCACTGACCTATTGGTTGTTCATTAACATGCTATTTAATGTCTATATCCTTGTGAATATTCCAAACCTTTTTTAGTTATTCTGTTCTAGTTTTCTATCATTTTGGTCAGGAAAGAAGTTTTATATGTTTTAATCTTCTTAAATTAGATAACACTTGTTTTGTTAAATGGTTCATTCTGATCATTTATTGTTTCACTTATTTCATTGAATTGTTTATTTCTCAATGTTTACAGATATTACAAAGTAGCTTTATTTTGATACAATTCACATAATATATAATGTGCACATTTTGAGAGTACCATTCAAAGTTTTGGGTTTGTTTGTTTTGGGATATCAACAGATATGTTCAGTCATCCTACTTAGTTTTCAAAAATGATTATTTTGGATTCTTTGCCAGTCAGTTCTTGCATCTCCCTTTCTCTATATTCATCACCTGGCATCTTATTTATTCTGTTTTCTGATATTGTGTTTTTGGTCTTGATTCTTGTAGTTATACATAGTATCTGGACATTGGAAGGGGTACCTACTAATTTCAACAGCTACCACCTGACTTTTTCTGGGAAAGCCCTGAGACAAGCACATAACTGGAGAAGCCAAAAGCATGTGGCAGCTCTAGTTAATGGGTCACTACCAGAAGTGCATGGCCTGTTATAGCAGACGAGTCCATGTGACAGGCTGCAAATCCATGGACCATGGGGCTGTTGTGTCTCAGGCTGTGCCTGTAGCTCTGAGCCACTGAGGCCTGTCTCTCACTGAGGGTTGTGTGGCTCCTGGGCAGGAAGGAGAAGATACTCACTGTACTAGCCTGAGTCTGGGGCTAGGTGGTCCTGGCTGGCACTTGGACAGGTAGAATGGAAAGGTAAAGTGCTCCAAAGGGCTACGATTTCTTGTTAGCCTTTTTATAAACTAGTGCAGTTGGACTTCACCTTTCACAAATGTTTCTCAGTGCTGTTTGTTCTTTCATGTTTTGTGAGTTCGGTTGGCAGGTAGAGAGAACTGAGCATCTCCCTTATACTCTGTTGGATTCTGGTAAATTAGTTTATCTTGAGGGCAAGCCTGGTGAAGAAGAAAAGACTCTGGGTGTATTTCAAAATGGGTACTTTCTTAAAACTCTGCTACAACCAAGAAAGAATTTGTTCCCATTCCTCTCTGTGAGAATTTGATGACAGTCCCAGTGTTAAAGGGCACAAAATTAGGCTGGTGCCGTGGCTCAATAGGCTAATTCTCCACCTGTGGCACCGGCACACTGGGTTCTAATCCTGGTCGGGATGCCGGATTCTGTCCTGGTTACTCCTCTTCCAATCTAGCTCTCTGTTGTGGTCCGGAAGTGCAGTGGAGGATGGCCCAAGTGCTTGGGCCGCTGCCCCTACATGGGAGACCAGGAGAAGCACCTGGCTCCTGGCTTCGGATCAGCACAGTGCGCTGGCTGTGACGGCCATTGGAGGGTGAACCAACGGTAAAGGAAGACCTTTCTCTCTGTCTCTCTCTCTCACTCTCCACTCTGCCTGTAAAAAAAAAAAAAAAAAAAAAAAAAAAAAAAAAAAAAAGACACAAAATTGTGGTGACACTTTGGGAATGGTTTACATAGAGATTTTTAGTCATCAAACTTGTCTTCCTGGAGTCCCAGTGAATCCTGGCTGGTTCATGTGGAGTTTTTGTTCCAGTGAGCAATATCTCCTTCTGTGTGTCTCCAATACATGGAGACTTCAATTCCCTAATGGAAATTTTCTGTTTCCTTTGCATTTTGTCCTGTGTATATGGGAGTGATAATTTTCAAGCTCCTCACATGCCAGGCCAAAAAGAAAAATTGATTTTGTAATCCCATAGATTCATTTACCTCTATTTCGAATATCTGCATGTACTTTTGTTTTCTAAGAACTTAATTACATATTATAAAAGTTAATACACATTACAAAAATCAATCATATCATGTGTAATTATGTTAATATCCACCTGGCAAATATACCTCATAAATGTTTACAAGCATTTCTCTGAGAGAATGACTTTAGGAGGATAGACATTTAATAATTTTCAATATATTTTATTTTCATGTGTTAATTGTATGCTTTGCAACTTTAAAGAACATAATTCCAGACAAAATGCAATGCATTAAAAGAGTCTAAAGATAATAAAGAAGAGGGAGGGAGCAAAAAAGCGAGAGAATTAAAAGAAAGAAAAGTGGATAGAAACTATTACTAATAATTAAGAGCTTAACGGTACCTTCCATATTTTCAAAATCAAGTTCCACAACCATTCAAATCCTGCAAGTTAACACGGAGTAAGAAAGCAATAGACATAATGTGCTGTGTGTTTAGGCAACCGGTTCATTTCATTTTTGAAAGGGCTGAGTGAAATGATGTAAAGATTGCCTGAATCAGAGAGAAGTTTGGTAGTTACTCTGTTTAGAATAAATCATTGTTTTGTTCAAAATAGGATCAAAGGTTGTGGGTCAGAAAAGTGATGGATGGTGGCAAAGAGAGATTAGACGTTTGATAATGCATTCTCCTGTAGGATATACAGAAGGATGTAGTTGAAAGCACAAGTATTTTTAAAAATGATGCTATTAAACTGTTTTCCCTTCTGGGAAACGTTTAGGTGTCTATTATAAAGGACACCTTTTCCTTTGGGCAAAATAATGAACGTGAAGTGATAGGATTGCTAAACTAGGCATCTAAAGATAGGGGGATGGTGCCTGCACCGTTTTTAGACATATAACCTTGGAAAGCCCTTTAGTCTGCATTACTTACCTCATCAGTAATATAAATATAATAGGGATTTGGGGAAGCTTAATGAGATAATGTCTCTAACGTGGATTTAGAAATAAATTAGATAAATTAGTTTCTTGCATACCACAGACACTGGCAAGAGTGATAAAGTGAACATTTGTAGCAGGTGCTGTGTCAGAGGACCTTTCATCCAAGAAAACAGATTCACACCTTTAAAGCGATGAAAGCGCCAACATAAAACACTGATTATGGCTGTTAAATGAACTCTAAATTTGCTGTTTAGACATTGTTAGCAAACTCAAAATCCCTACATGGAAGTAGCAATCTGGGATTAATTTATATTTATTAATATAAACCTCATGTTCTATCCTGTGAACCACACCAAATAATAAAAACACTTCCATTTTCTATACCTGTCATCCTGAAACCTCATTTTACTTGGAAATATGTAGTCAGAAGGGAGTTTTTAGGAGTAATGTTTTAAGGCAGAGATTTTATCATGAGTCACTTTAGCATAAAATAGCTTTTGTTTTACCACTTAAAATTTTACTCAAGAATAAATTTTTACCAACTATCTTTGTAACCATATTCTCTTTGAAATGTCTCTTTATTAGAAATCTGTATGTCCAAAGATATTTTCTTTTCTTTTTTAATTTTTTTTTTCTTTTTACAGGTAGAGTGGACAGTGAGAGAGAGAGATAGAGAAGAAGGTCTTCCTTTACCGTTGGTTCACCCTCCAATGGCCGCCGCAGCCAGCACACTGCGCCCGTTGCACTGCGGTGATCTGAAGCCAGGAGCCAGGTGCTTCTCCTGGTCCCCCATGCGGGTGCAGGGCCCAAGGACTTGGGCCATCCTCCACTGCTCTCCTGGGCCACAGCAGAGAGCTGAACTGGAAGAGGTGCAACCAGGACAGAATCCGGCGCCCCAAGCGGGACTAGAATCCCGTGTGCTGGCACCTCAGGCAGAGGATTAGCCTATTGAGCCATGGCGCCAGCCTTATTTTCTTTTTTTTTTTTTTAAACTTTTATTTAATGCATATAAATTTCCAAAGTACGACTTATGGATTACAATGGCTTCCCCCCATACCATCCCTCCCACCCACAACCCTCCCCTTTCCCACTCCCTCTCCCCTTCCATTCACATCAAGATTCATTTTTGATTATCGTAATATACAGAAGATCAGCTTAGTACACATCAAGTATGGATTTCAACAGTTTGCTCCCACACAGAAACATAAAGTGAAAAATAATAGATGATTTTTTTTTAAATGATGATGAAATCAGAGCAGACCTATTGTCATGTTTAATCCCAGTGAGAGACAAGTTGGGAATTGATAATTTCTTTTTTTTCTTTTTTTTTTTTTTTACAGAGGATCAGTTTAGTATGCATTAAGTAAGGATTTCAACAGTTTGCACCCCCATAGAAACACAAAGTGAAATATATTGTTTGAGTACTCGTTATAGCATTAAATCTCAATGTACAGCACATTAAGGCTAGAGATCCTACATGAGGAGTAAGTGCACAGTGACTCCTGTTGTTGACTTTACCAATTGACACTCCTGTCTATGGCATCAGTAATCTCCCTATGCACCAGTCATGAGTTTCCAAGGCTATGGAAGCCCTCTGAGTTCTCCGACTCTTATCTTGTTTAGACAAGGTCATAGTCAAAGTGGAGGTTCTCTCCTCCCTTCAGAGAAAGTTACCTCCTTCTTTGATGACCTGTTCTTTCCACTGGGATCTCACTCGCAGAGATCTTTTGCCAGAGTGTCTTGGCTTTCCATGCCTGAAATACTCTCATGAGCTTTTCAGCCAGCTCCGAATGCCTTTAGGGCTGATTCTGAGGCCAGAGTGCTATTTAGGACATCTGCCATTCTATGAGTCTGCTGAGTATCTCACTTCCCATGTTGGATCACTCTCCCCTTTATTTACTCCATCGGTTAGCGTTAGCAGGTACTAGACTTGTCTATGTGCTCCCTTTGACTCCCAGTCCCTCCACCATGACCAACTGTGAACTGAAACTGATCACCTGGAACAGTGAGATGGCATTGGTACATGCCACCTCGATGGGATTGAATTGGAATCCCCTGTCTCCCTCCTAAGACATCAATATTCAAGTCTAAGTTTTTGCACTTCCATTTTTCTCAGCTTCCAGTTCTCTAATTGCCTCACTATAACTAGATTCCAAATCTAAGTAAACAAAACAGAACAGCAACAACAACAACAAAAAAAAAAAAAACAGAGCCAAAAAAGGAGAAAAACAGCAACAGAATATCTCTGCTATGGGAGTATGTTTATATAAAAAGAAGAATCAGAATATAATGAAATTAACATATAAAGCTTTGACTGGTAGTAGAGCAAAATATGATAAGGCCCAATCACTGTAGTTTATTAGTAGCTTGGAAAAACAATGTGCTAATAAACTACTATTTTCTTAATCAGCTCAAAGAATGACTACATTTCATTGTTACTTTGATTTTTATGCAGGATCATGTGATCATTTATGAACAACATAAATTGAATGTCTGTGTCATTTCCAGTCTCAGTTCATAAACCATATCCAAAG
The DNA here is from genome assembly GCF_964237555.1 of Oryctolagus cuniculus. Taxonomy (NCBI): domain Eukaryota; kingdom Metazoa; phylum Chordata; class Mammalia; order Lagomorpha; family Leporidae; genus Oryctolagus; species Oryctolagus cuniculus. Next base: position 47,559,939 of record NC_091440.1, on the reverse strand, counting down.
AATAATTACTGTTAAGAACAGTGAATCCAATATGGAAAGAGATTGGATATATGATATATTTCACATTTCACATTATGGTACCTTTAAAGTCTAACTGTTCTTCCATTACAAATTTGTATTCTGATTTAACTGAGCATTGAAATTTCATTATGTTCAGTTAGTAAGAGTTCAGATGATTGTTACCATAGAATAAATAGCTTTTTGAAGCCACCATTTTGTAAAGGATGCTACTTACCTTGTATTTTGACATTGATCCACACAGGTAAATCTGATTTTTTAATAAATTATTAAGTCACCTATAGAAAGGGAATCATTTAATTCATTTAATCAATGTGTTGTAAATGATAATACAGGTAGATTTTTATTAATCACTGAACATTTAGGTTCATATATATAATGTAACAAGAAATAAATGATAATATATAATTATACTGAATCAATACTACAATTCAGTAGATTTACCCTAGCTATTTAACTCCATGACCATTTTCTCTAAAACCACACATATGTATGGTACATTTAGACAAAATATCATTAGTTCTTCCACAGATATAATTATTTTTCTAAATATTTATGTGTTTATTTCTATTTTGAAGACAGGGTAAGCTGGGTTGGGCTAGGCCAATGTCAGAAGCCAGGAACTCTGTCTAAGATTCCCATATGGGTGCCAGAGACTCAAGTACTTGGGCCATCATTTACTATCTCCCAGGTACGCTTTCAGAGAGTTGAATTGAAAGTGGAATAGCCAGGGTTCAACCCAGCATGCCAATATGCAATGTGGGTATCTCAAGTGACTGCTTAATGGGCTATCTCAGAATACCTGCCCCACTTGTATAATTCTTAATTTAATACTGAGACAAACATGTTGCATTCATCAAATATTATTATTTTGAAGTTTTCTACAAGTTTATATTTATGGAAGAAGGAAACAGTGTCTCTTTTGTCATTTTTTGTTAGTCAATTCTCAGGGAACTATCAAGCAGGAAACAAAAATTTTCAATGCAGGACTAAGGTTGACAACAGAAATTTTTGGTTCTTTCTCACTTTCTCTTTCTTACATTTTCTCTTTGAACCTACCTATGAGTAGGTATTTATGAGACTAAAATAATATAAAATACAGTATTTATCTTCCTATATATTAGTTAATATTATTAGATATTTTAGTTTATCTTAAGAACATTATTTAAGACAGTGCCATAGCTCACTAGGCTAATCCTCCTCTTGCGGCGCTGGCACACCGGGTTCTAGTCCCGCTCGGGGCACAGATTCTGTCCTGGTTGCTCATTTTCCAGTCCAGCTCTCTGCTGTGGCCCAGGAGAGCAGTGGAGGATGGCCCAAGTCCTTGGGCCCTGCACCCACATGGGAGACCAGGAGAAGCACCTGGCTCCTGGCTTTGGATTGGTGTGGTGCGCCAGGTGCAGTGTGCTGGCTGCGGCGGCCATTGGAGGGTGAACCAACGGTAAAGGAAGACCTTTTTCTCTGTCCCTCTCTCTCCCTCTGCCTATAAAAAAATTATTCAGAGTCAGCATGTTTTGCATTTGTATAGATGAAAAAGAAGTTAAAGGAGTAAAATTTCTTCGAGTCCATGTTTGCAAAAATTAGAATCAAATTTGATTTCAAAAACAAATAGTAATTTACAGAGAAAAGAGTCAGGGCCATTAATTCTCATGTCCATCTTACAGATGATTTTGCTTTCTTGGTAAATTAACATTTTTTCTACATTGAGAAATTATGATATTTCTGTAGTGCATTGATCAACACTGGAATTGAACTGCTTGCTAAATATAAGAAGTACTCTTTTTCAAAGAATGGGAAAAATCATAATATGAATTGAACTGACTCTGAATAGAACATGATGAAGACAAAATTATGCAAATATAGTTTCTATAGTGCTTGTATCATAAAAATACAAATTCAGTGGTATTGTTCGCACAGAATTTGGCTCCCCAAACTCACACAGATTGTTACATCTGAAAGTAGTATATTAACATTTAATGGATTAATGGTTGATTACTTAATGTAGGGGCTTTGGGAACTGATAGGATTGGATCAAGATGCTTAGGAGATCCCCAATATCAAATCGTGATGCTACCAGGAAAGAACACACAGAGTGAAATGAATGTGTTTCCTTTGTTTATCTGATTCCTAGCTTGACAAGAGATCATCCCTCTAACTTCCTCCAGCCTCAACAGACTCTTGAACCAATGGGATCACCCAGCATTACACTATGAATTTCCAATTCTATAAGCCAAAATGAATATTCTTCCATCCTTTTTTTAACTTTCTCTGTAATTAACACACCATTATTCTTAGGTGTTTAAATTTTAACTGAAAAGTGATCCCTGTTAGGAATTTGGAAAACATTATGCTGAGTGAAATAAGCCAATCCCAAAGGGACAAATACCACTTGTTCTCCCTGATAGCTGACAACTAACTGAGCACCAAAAAGGAAACCTGTTAAAGTGATATTCTTTCATCCTAAAAAGTTCTCCTTGGATATTTTAGTTGTGATAATAAAATGATGACTAATTGCTAATATGATATTTGAAAACATTCAAAGAAAGAAACCTACAAAAAATATTTCTGGAACAACCAACAAAAAAGAATTTGAGAGGCTTAGAAACAAGCAACCTGTAGGTTGCCCTAGAGAGTCACAAATGATAAACAGGACAAATGAAGCGAAGGATAAGGTTATAAACATTATGAAAAATTGGCTAATGGGAAAATATTGTATAACATCTATGGTTATTAAATATCAATATGACCAATGCCAGGGAAATGACTGAAGAAAGCAAAAAATACAATGGAGGAATTCCCTGAGCATAATACATATAGCACCTTAGGAGGAAATAAAAAGAGGTCTTCATAAAGGTAAGATGGGATATTTATAAATAATAACTTTGCAGAAATCAATAACAATCTAACAGAAGATTATTAGATAGAAGAAATTACTTTCTGTGTGTCTCTCAGTCTCCAAGTGGAAATCCAAAGTCTTAAACTGGAATTCAAAAAAGTCATATAGTTACCTAGGATATCCACTGATTTTACATTGGTCAGCATAAAGTAATGACACTTAATAAGAGAAAGAGTAGTTAAAGAGAAAAATGACAGTATAGAAATATACTGTACATCATCTTTAATATAACAATTTTAAGAGGAATATAAGACTTAAAGTTTCAAATGGTTTCCCCACCAGCAATGTTCTCACAACCAAGTACTAAAACATCACTGGGGCGGGTGTGTCTGGCCTAGCAATTAAGATGTCAGTTAAGATGACTATATCCTGTACTGTAGTACATGAGTTTGATTTTTTGCTACAAGCTCCCAATGCCAGCTTCTTCCTTTTTTAAAAAAAATGATTTATTTATTTATTTGAAAGTCAGAGTTACAGAGAGAGAAGGAGAGGCAGAGAGAGAGGGAGAGAGATCTTCCATCTGCTGGTTCACTCCCCAAATGGCCAGAATGGGCAGAGCTGTGCTGATCCGAAGGCAGGATCCAGGAGCTTCTTCTGGGTCTCCCATTTGAGTACAGGGGTCCAAGGACTTGGGCTATCTTCTACTACTTTCTCAGGCCACAGCAGAGAGCTGGATCAGAAGTGGAGCAGCCGGGACTCAAGCTGACACACACTCCTCGGAATTTACCCAAAGGAAATTAAATTTGCAAATAAAAGAGCCGTCTGCACCTCAATGTTTATTGCAGTTCAATTCACAATAGTTAAGATATGAAATCAGCCTAATGCCCATCAGCAGAAGACTGGATAAAGTATTTAAGAGATATGTACTCTATAGAGTACTATACAGCAGTAAAAAAAAAATGAAATCTGGTCATTTGCAATAAAATGGAGGAATCTGGAAAACATCATGCTGAGTGAAATAAGCCAGTCCCAAAGAGACAAATATCATATGTTCTCCCTGATCTGTGACAATTAACTGAGCATCTAAAAGGAAACCTGAAGAAGTGAAATGGACACTATGAGAAACAAAGATTTGATCAGCCCTTGTCCTGACTGTTGAGGAACAACTTACTATTTTATTATTTTTACTATTTTTGTTCTATATAATACCATTGCTTGAACTCTTTAATTAACACACGATTATTCTTAGTCATTTATTTAAACTGCAAAGTGATCCCTGTTAAATATAAGAGTGGGAGGGGCCAGCACTGTGGCTCACTTGGTTAATCCTCCACCTGTGGCACCAGTATCCCTTATGGGTGCCTGGTTCTAGTCCCTGTTGCTCCTCTTCCAGTCCAGCTCTCTGCTGTGGCCCGGGAGGGCATTGGAGGATGGCCCAGGTGCTTGGGCCCTTACACCCACATAGGAGACCAGTAGGAGATGCCTGTCTCCAAGCTTCGGATCAGTGCAGCCCCGGCCATGGCGGCCACTTGCGGAGTGAACCAATGGAAGGAAGACCTTTCTCTCTGTCTCTCTCTCACTGTGTACAGCTCTACCTGTCAAATATATATATATATATATATATATGAGTGGGAATAAGAGATGGAGAAGATGCACATGCTCACTTGGACTTACCCCTAACGGTAGAGCTAGAAACATGCCAAGGGATTCCAATTGTATCCCACAAGGTGGCATGTGCCAATGCTATCTTATTAATCAAAGAAATCAGTTTCAGTTCATAATTGATCATAATGATAGGATTAAGTGTCAAAGGGATCACATAAACAAGACTAGTGTCTGCTAATACTAACTGATAGAATCAAAAAGGAGAGAATTATCCAACATGGGAAGCAGGATATACAGCAGACTCATAGAACGGCAGACATCCTAAACATCACTCTGGCCTCAGAATCAGCCCTTAAGGCATTAGCATCCAGCTAAAAATCCCATGAGAGTTCCTCAGGCATGGAAAGCCAAGACACTGTGGCAAAAAAAAAAAAAAAAAAAAAAAAAAAAAAACCTGAATGAAAGATCTCTGAGTGAGATACCAGAGGAAAGAATAGGCCATCAAAGAAAGAGGTACCTTTCTCTGAAGGGAGGAGAGAACTTCCACTTTGACTATGACCTTGTCTAAATAAGGTCAGAGCTGGTGAACTCAAGAGGCTTCCATTGCCTTGGCAGCTCATGTCAAGAGACTTGGGTGATTACTGACATCATAAATAAGAGTGTCATTATTAAATCAACAATGGGATTCACTGTTCACCTACCTCACATGTAAGATCTCTGTCCTTAATGTGTTGTAGTATGCATATTAATGGTAAAACTATTACTCAAACAGTACTTTATACTTTGTGTATCTGTGAGGGTGCAAACTGTTGAAATCTTTACTTAGTATATACTAAGTTGATCTTCTGTATATAAAGATAATTGAAAATGAATCTTGATGAAGAATGGGGTGGGAGAGGGAGTGGGAGATGGGATGGTTGTGGCTGGGAGGGAGGTTGAGGGGGGAAGCTGCTATAACCCAAAAGTTGTACTTTGGAAATTTATATTTATTAAATAAAAGTTGGGAAAAAATACCTAGGTTAAGAGATATAAGGTCTTATAAGTTGTCATGTTTCTGGAAATCATATATCTTTTTAATATTTGTAATTCCATGAAAGCTATAAATGAGAAATATATTTCAACATACTCACTTGTATGCAGTCACATTATTAATACCTTAAGTAGATATTGTCCACCTACTAATATGTTTTTTCTTTTTATCTGATTTACATTTGCTAAATACTATTGTAGCTTCTTATGTAATTGCTAAATTTAAGGTTGAAATGAAGGAAATTAGTATGATAATGAGGCAGCAATATATTCATTCCACATACACCTTCTAAAAATCTTTAATAATATTCCTTCTTGGCTTATAGCATATACATGCATCAGATTATGACTCTAAGGGTCATACAGTTTTATAGAAATTATCTCTCTCCAAATGGCTGCCTGATGTCTATTCATGGTTGATAACAGTATAATTTTATACTGATTTGCAAAGGGAAAACATTCATTATCGTTAAAATACTACTAAAAGTATGACCTCACCAATACCTTGTTATAATAGCAAGTTCAAGTGAACAAGAATTGTTTTTCAGCATATAATTTTTAAGTTAAAAAAACACATTTATTATCATTTGTATGTTTATTAGTATTTGTAATTTCAATGTTTGTCTGCAACTGTACAACACTGAGGAGCTGTTTTAAAAATAATCACCATAATAGCCCTCAATCAACCAATAAATGATAAATCTTAGTTATTTTATTTTAAATGATTCATAATAGTATCTTTAGTCATTTTGTAATTTACTTATAAATGAATAACTTTAAAGTGAAAATGTTGAATAATTACTATTTATCATTACAATACATCTTGAAATTGTAAAAAGACATTAAATAAGTGAAAAAAATAAATCACAATACTCATAACAATAATAATAGTCCTAGATTTTAAAAAATGGATATAAAACTTTAGATATAATGCTGAAATTTTATTAATAAAGTATAATGTCTATATAATGCAATGAACATGATAAATAAGCATTATCACATTGAATTTCTTTCATACTTCAATATTTAGAGGTTCAATTATGTCCGAGGCTCATCTGTGTGTGTGTATATATGTGTGTGTGAGTTAACATAATAGAAATTAATTCCTCCATAATTCTGGAGGCCAGAATTGCTGACATCTTCCCCCACTCTGAGTTTCCTATTGATGCATACTTTCTAAGTACAATTTGTTTATTATTCATTATGCCACAAAATATTTACGAGATTATTTTAAATTGCTGATTGAAAAATTAAGGAACAATACAAATAAACATAAATACTTATTTAACCTTAGATTGAGTAGTATTTTTAATATAAAACAAAATTATGTGAATCCACACACATAAGATCTCTACAGTGGTGAAAATATTCAAAATATTAGATACCTTAGAAATATTAATGTAATAACTGTCTTTTAGATTACTATTGTAAATTAACATTTTATTAAATACAAAAATAATATTGTCTAGTGTTTGTAAAAGGGAGAACAAATAGTATTGAAAAGTAGCTCTAGAGGAAAATTTAATTATTTAATTATTTAATTGCCTATTTATTTTATGTGGACACAGAGGGACAGAGGAAAAAGACAGAGAGAGAGAGAGAGAGAGAAAGAGTGAGAGAGAGAGAGAAAGAGAAAACCATCAGCTGATTCACTCTCCAATGCCCGGAGCTGGTAATTCAATACACATCTCCCATTTGGATTGCATGGATCCAACTATTTGATCCATCATCTACTGCTCCCCAGGTCTGCATAACTGCGATCCGAATTCTGGAGAATAACCAGGACTTTAACTGAGGTAGTCCAGTTTGAGATGGGGGGGTGCCCCAATTGGTATAAAACACTGTACCATATAACTGCCACTAGATGGGGAAATTTTAAAATAGTTGGATACATATTCAATAATTTGGTTACATATTGATAAAAGACAACTTTCCATGGATTTCTCACAGCCTGTTTTCTGAGCAGAGACTCTAGCTACCTTTGTTGAGGAATATCATTCATAGATTTTTATATAGTGAGCAACTTTGAGAGAGAGATAATGTCTTCCTTTGAGCAAATCAAGGTCCATTCTTCCAGTTTAATAGAAATATTTCCACCTAAGCCAAAGGCACAGCAAGTTTTTGGTACATTAAAAAGTGCTGGAATTTTCTAAGCCTAGAATTCTTTTTCTTATATACAATTCTGTCTTCTTCATGTCAGTAAGTGGGAACTGCCTCTCTGGAAACCCATACAAATGCAGAAACCCTGACTACTTCTCAGAATAAACTGCCCTTAAACTGTGACACAGGATTCCTGTATTGTCTGCCAGTGTTTAACAAAATATGCAAGCTAACTTATTTAAAGATACTATAGTCAATGAAATTTAGGTTCACTTTCTCCTTTTTCTGATAAAAATAATGTACCCGGCTAATGCTCTTCCATATTTATTTTATTAGCATTTGATTTATCATATAACACTTATAATAGTTTAGAAATTATGTAATATATCATTGCTGCATTCAGCCCAAGCATTATATATATTTATATATGTACGTGTTTATACAATCAGTTTAAACATAACAAATATATATGCAAATATGTAGATCAAATATGAGTATATCAAAACTAAATTGATAGTTTTGAAAAACACTGCAGTTACATTTCAAAGATTCAACATTTCTAATAAATACTAATATGGTTGCTATTTGATAGTGACTGAAAATTATTCCTTATGTTTAAGCACATGAAAAATAAAATATATTTATTTTATGAGTATGATTGCTTTATTCTTTTTTTTGTGACAGGCAGAGTGGACAGTGAGAGAGAGAGACATCTTATGATTGTGGGATTTTTTTCTGTGCAATATTTAAGAAACAGAAGAAAGTAACTAAATATTTTACTCTGAAGAAAGTTTTGCCTACATGATTTTTTTTCTTCATTTACATGACTGTATCAATTTGTTTTCCTGACAAAATGAGTCCCTGTATTTAAACTTTCAGATGTATTAGTCACAAGTAATGTCTCAGTCTGAACAAGTATAGGTCAGTTTTCTTTAGTATATATTTTATTCAATCAATATGAAAATTCTATTTCGCTTAGAAAGTTACCTCAAATCATATTTAAAAACATTTCTGGGAAGGACATGAGAGTGTCACAGTCAGGTCCCAAACTGACTATCGAGGGAGATATGCTGAATCTGCTAGAGGCAATGGGGTACAAGGTTCCACTGTGAGCAGAAAACATCCTTACGATGGTGGCAGGAGCAAGACTATCAGCTCTGCTCTTGGTTAGTCTCAGATAAAGTCATTATGCAATTTTGAAGAAAGTATCACTTCAACTGTGAGAGAAGATCTAGACTTTCCAAATTCATGTTTTCTTTATTTTTAATTAAAGAGAAATTTACTGCATCAGGAAGTAGTAAATACTATCTTAAAAAAAAAGAATGACTGAAACTTCTATCATTTTTAAATATAGAACTTCAAGCTTTACAGATATTACAGAACAAGAAACATAAAAATCCTCAATTAGATAAAAATAGTGAAATCTGTCAGGAAGTTCAAGCTATGAGTGATACCCACAATATACCCAAGTCAACCACTTCTGACATTCCAGGTATGCTAAAGTATGTGAAATCAAATGTAAAGAATATTCTCTCAAAGGTCCAGAAAAATCATGAGAGAAAGCTACTGCTCAAAAATGATTTAAATTCAGAACAGATGGAACAACGGAAAAGAATCAATGCTGCACTTCTCCTTGAATATGAATGCTGCTGGCTAATGTTAATGCAACTATTAGACATAATAGTGCAGTTCTTTGGGTAGCCTGAGAGAAAAAAGCAAAAACAGATCATACAGCAAGACTTAACCAGCCCAAGGTTTATGCTTTGTCAACCAAAAGCAATTACTTTCCTACATCTACTTATAGCTTGTGAAGATCTGTCCAAGATCATTAGGACAAGAAGTGGCACCAGCTGTGAGAACACGGCATGTGTGTGCCATTAAGGATCTCATAGGAAAGGTGCCTGACAGAGACCAAAAATGCCTCCTTGACCAAAGGGACAAGAAGGCAGCAGGAGGAGTACAATTTGGGACATGCTCAAGCTGACTTGCCCCAAATGCTGGAGTTAAAAATGTGCCAGGGGATTCCAATACAATCCCATCAAGGTGGCATGTACCAATGCCATTTCACTAATCCAAGTGATCAATTTCAGTTCACAATTGATCACATTGATAGGTCTAAGAGTCAAAATGATCACACAAACACTTACCTCAAACGGCGGAGTTAGAAACATGCCAGGGGATCCCAATTCAATCCCATCAAGGTGGCATGTACCAATGCCATCTCACTAGTCCCAGGGATCAATTTCTGTTCACAATTGATCATAATGATAGGACTAAGAACCAAAGGGATCACAGAAACAAGAATAGTGTCTGCTAATACTAACTGATAGAATAAAAAAGGGGGAGAATGATCCAACATGGGAAGCAGGATACACAGCAGACTCATAGAAGGGCAGATTTCATAAACAGCACTCAGGCCTCAGAATCAGCCCTTAAGGCATTCTTATCTGGCTGAAGAGCCCATGAAAGTATTTCAGGCATGGAAAGCCAAGACACGCTGGCAAAAAAAAGAAAAAAAAAAAAAAACCCTAAATGAAAGATCTCTGTGAGTGAGATCCCAGTGGAAAGAACGGGCCATCAAAGAAGGAGGTAACTCTCTGAAGGGAGGAGAGAACTTCCACTTTGACTATTACCTTGTCTAAATAAGATCGAAGTCAGCGAATTCAAAAGGCTTCCATAGCCTTGGAAACTCATGACTGGAGCATAAGGAGATTACTGATGCCATAAACAGGACTGTCAATTTGTAAAGTCAACAACAGGAGTCACTGTGCACTTACTCCTCATGTAGGATCTCTGTCCTTAATGTGCTGTACATTGAGATTTAATGCTATAACGAGTACTAAACAGTATTTTTCATTTTGTGTTTCTGTGTGGGTGCAAACTGTTGAAATCTTTACATAATGTATGCTAAATTGATCTTCTGTATATAAAGATAATTGAAAATGAATCTTGATGTGAATGGATTGGGAGAGGGAACGGGAGATGGGAGAGTTGCAGGTGGGAGTGAAGTTATGGGGGGGAAAGCCATTGTAATCCATAAACTATACTTTGGAAATTATATTTACTAAATAAATGTTAAAAAAGAATGTAAGCAGTTTTGATTCATTACAAGCAGGCAGGGGTAACTAACTCCTAGGGTTAACCATTTGTATATTATTCCAAAGTCTTATTTTATAGTTTGAAAAACACTTTGCACACAGTTATTGTACATAAAAGTAAAGATGTAATTATTGGGTATAGTGTTTCTGCTTTGTTTAATGACAACCTCATTTTACATTTAATTGGACAGCTATGGTATTTTTTTAATGATCAACTTCTTTTCTGCTTATTGTATAAATACGCTAAAAATAAAAGATTAATGAGAAATAAAAAAAATTAATATGTAATGTTTTATTTAAATTTTTATAGACAACTTATTAAAATGATTAAAGGTTTCTAACATAACAGTACTGGGTAAAATATTATCCAAAAAAATAACACTAAGAGTATTTTTGAGTCTACTTTTTCCTAACTAGAAAAGCTATGAGATTCATAATAAATATAGATATAATGACACTTTAACCCTGCTCTTTTACAATATTAATAATAAGAGCAAGTGCAGAAGCACAGAAAAGAACAGGATTTTAGTAGCAAAATCTAGTAAATACTTGAGTTTTGGATGCCTCAAACACAAAAGTATTCACAGTGCTTATAAGCACTATCATTATTTTCATCCTTTAAATAGTGCAAATCTTTATTTCATTTCTAATTTTATCCAGAAATAAAAAGCTAATTCATTACATAATTTATCTTATCAATATCAGTTTTCAAGTATTCAAGTAATGTAAATCCAAGTATATAATTTGTGGAACAACACACTTATGGAATGGCTTCAAAGACAGGGAAACATTTATTTAAAATAACTGATACTCTCTAGTGCCCAAAATAACTGATACACTAGAGTGTATCATAAGAACTAAGACTTAACACTGTAATCACACAAATGGTATGTAATAAGGAGGAGAAAAAAAAACAGATGGTCCAATATAATCAATGTCTTCTTTTTAAAAAGATTCAAAGACAGATTGCCTCAATATGTGTGTGGCTAGATTCCCAGTCACAAGATATTCTGAAATCTAAGGAACTAAAGATGAAAAACCGGAGTTTTTTTTCCCTGCTGTTTTTCCATAAATGTTCTTATTGTTTACTTTGGATTTCCTTTGATCTTTTACTAGGAGTTCTTTTTGCCTCCACCTTCTTTCATTGTGATGACCATGTTACTGTGTTTTTGTGTATAGCACATCCTTAACACTATCCACAAGGCTAGACGAGTACTGACAAATTCTGACAAATTCTTTAAATTTCCTTTTGTTATGGAAGGTCTTTACTTCACCTGCATTCATAAATGAGAACTATGCAGGATGTACTATTCTGGGTCGACAGGTTTTTTTTTTTTTTTCTCTTAAGATTTGGAATATATCTTTCCATTCTCTCCTAGCCTATAGAGTTTCTGATGAGAAATCAGTTTATGAGTCAAATCGGAGCTCTTCTGAATAAATCTGATGTTTCTCTTGTGAACATTTTAGAAACTTTTCTTTATCTATTACTATGGAGAGTTTGACTACGATGTGTCACGGTGAAGATCTTTTCTGGTTATGTCTATTAGGAGTTCTATGTGCTTCCTGTATTTGGACACCCCTTTCTTCAAATTGGGGAAGTTTTCTGTAATTATTTCACTAAAAAGGCCTTCTAATCCATTTTCTCTTTCCACACCTTCATGAACTCCTAATATTCATATGTTGTGTCATTTGATAGCATCCCATAAATCTCCAACACTGTTTTTTAGTTTTTTAATTTGTCCTTTTTTTTTTTTTTTTTTTTGGTTGGGGGGTCTGACTATAAAATTTCCAGAGGTTTATATTCTAACTTGGATATTCTTTCTTCTGCCTCACTAAGTCTGTTGTTAAGATTTTCCATCAAATTTTTATTTCAGTTACTGAATTCTTCATTTCCAATATTTCATTTTAATTTCTCTTTAAAATCTCGATTTCATGGGAAAAGTGTTCATTCATGTCATGTATGGATTAATTCATGGATTTGCTTCTGATTACTTCTAAGCAATGCTACAATCAATTATTTGAATTTTATTTCTGGCATTTCTTCAGTTTTTCATATTTACATTCTAATATTGAAGTGTTGTTTTGTCCCTTTGAAGGCATCATGTTGTCTTCCTTATTCTTGTTTCTTGAGTTGCTGCATTTACTTTTGGGCATTTGTGGAGTTACTTATTTTTTTTTTTTGTTCCCCCTGTGGTGGCTTTTACCTTTGGACTATGCTTCTGTGGATTACCGGAGTGTCTGCTCTTTCAATGAATGCTCTGAGACGTGCTGGATGTGGCTAGTGGAGCTCTGTTCAGTGCTCTGGGGTGAGTGTCCAAGGTGACACCCAAATTGGGCATGATAAATATCTCTCTCTCTTTTTTAATCAGAGAGGAGATTTGTTCACCTCACCTCCTCTCCCCCAAGGAGACCAATGCCTGGTCACTATCCCCAGTTTTTATAATATTCATTTGCACTGTCGTAAGGACCACACACAAAGGATCCACGTAGTCCTAGGTGTGAGCATGGATCTGCAGCAATGACCCTCCCCAGGGAATCAGGGAGCCCTAAACATGTGGAGCCAGTACAGTGACTGTCCAAAGACCCAGCCACACTCTGCACCTTCACATGCAGCCATAGTGTTTTCACAAGCACACAAAGCTCCTGCAGTCATGAGCACCAAGCTCTCTGTCAGTTCTCCCAACCAGACTTGGATATCACATCTCAATTGGTTGCTAAGCACGTGGTCATGAGCTGGAGCATCTGTTATGTATGTCTAAAATGGCACCTGCCCTCTCTTGGCTAGTTACAGGATGCTGGTGCCAGGTGGTCAGGGAGAAAAAAATATGTCCCCCCCCTTTTCCCCTCTAGGTTGGCAGATACTCTGTCCCCCAAAGGGCTCCAAACTGTACTCATGCCAGGCTCTTCCTGCAGCTTTATTGCCAGTGGCTTGGGTAGCTACTGTCTGGTCTCACCTCATTCTCCAAAGTTGGTGCTGAGATTCTCTCTATTGTGTCATTTTAAAAAATAAAAAAGTGAAACATTATTTTTAAAAATTAAATAATTATTATCATACAATTTGGAAAATGGAAAGTATTTTATTTTCATCATTAGATTTAGACTGTTATTTGCATTTTTTTCATGTTGGAGACACATGAGAGACAAGAAATACCATACTTGTAATGAAAAGGAATATAGATTCTTGCCTCAACTGTTATAAAAAGAAAGAAAGAAAGAAAAAGATTTCAGGGCTGTGCATTGTTTTGTAATGGTTAATCTTCTGCTTAGAGCATTCATATCCTATATCAGTGTTCTGCTTCAAATCCAGCTTCCCGCTACTGCACAAACAGGGAGACAAGTAGTGGCTGAAGTACATGGTTCAATACCTCCCAATTAGAAAACCTGGGTGTATTTCTGGGTTCTTGACTTTGCCTTGTCCCAGTGCCACTTTTTATAGGTATCTGGGCAGTTAGGCAGCAAATGGAAGATTTCTTTCTCTGTATCTTTCTGTGTTGCTTTGCCTTTTAAATAAATAAATAAAAATTTTAAAAATAATTAAAAACTTAAAAATTAAACACTTGTGTTTCACTGTTTTATTATCTTCTCCAAGATCTTCAAACATGCTTGTGTGTGTGTGTGCAGAGTATTTTGTTTCTATAGCTATTACTTTATTCCCCTCCGATCAATTAACTATTTTGATTATCACATCTTATCTGTTTCACTATTATCCTTATACATATTTTTAATATGTACAGTACATATAATAGTGTGTTACAGTATATATGTTGTAACACAGAAAATTTAAATATACACACGAATGTATAAATGGATACACATACATGTATATGTTACATGACATAGCAATTATATATGTATAAATTTGCATGTACATATATGTATGCAGATAAACACAGATAGGTTTATTTTCATATACATTGGATATCCTTAACCTTCTTTCTTTCAACTTCCAGCAGTTTTCCCTGAGTGTAGAAAATTTAGAATAAGCTAAATTTCTCATTTTGTTATTTCTATATAAGAGGGATTTAACTCAATTCTGATGCTCTTTTCCTCTTATTTAATATTCAAAGGAAAACATAAAATGATTTAGATGAAGTTCTCATCATACTGTGTCTAAATTATTCAGGAAGGATTGCTGAGTAAGCAAATTCAGAAAATAGTACAGGAAGAAGATGGATCAGGAAAATTGATTACAACTACCTCGTCTTAGCCAGATCTATTATATTAGTTTTGTAGCTTCCAAAGTTGTCTGTGTATTTGTTTAAAGATGATTTTCTTAAAGTAAAAACTAAGCAGAAGGATTAAAATTGAAAAACAACAGTGATAAGGAAATAGAATTAATGAAAAGCAGAGGTACTATTAAGATACAAAACAGCCATGAATATGATGTAGTGGCTATATTTTAATAATAGTAAATATAAATTAATCTAATATAAGCTCACTTCAATGTGGTAAGTATAGTTTACATTTAGTCTTATTTTATTTTCTAGTTTCTTTGTGTAATTATATGTACATACTTTCAGGAGATCCTGCCTCATTTACAAATAAAAGCATTAGAATTTGGAAAAACGATCGTTTTTCATCATCACGTACTTAATTTCAGATCTTTTTTCTCACTTTATTCTTTTATTTCATTTCAAACATGTACTAAAAGCTCTTCTTTCACTTTCATATTATTTGTCTACTGTGCATTAGCGTGACATCAATTTTTCATGGAGGATTCTGCTTCTGGGTAGAATGTAGAAGGTCTGTTAAATCATTCAATATTTCTATCTGTAACATAATGACACCACTAATTAAGTACCATCATGAACTTTATTCTTGTTAAAGAGTTACATGGCTCAGATACTTGCCATTTTACACAACAGAATTAAAAATCTAGAAAAAAAGTACAAATACAGAAAACTTACCTTCTTGCTATAAAATGGTCCCAAATAAATCTCCTCGAGATAAGATATGTAGAGCTCAGTTTTTCTACAAAAGTTTTAAAAAGATCACATGCCTCATTTAACATATTCTGTGTATGTCTTTTAACACTAGTGAAGCTTTTTGAATATTGATCACAGATAAACTGAATAAAATCTCTCAACAATGCATAGAGAAATAAAAAAATCAGGACTTAAGTATAAAATTAGAATGGAAAAAAACACACACCAGACTTTCTTTTGTGTATCCCTAGTGTATATCTAGCTGAGGGTCCCAGGTATCAAGTCTTTGTCATCTCACTATCACCCTCAGATGTTCTGCAGGAAATATTACATATCTTCTGGAAAAAAAAGTTGACATAATTGGCACTTTCCTGACATTTACAATGAAGAAGTAGTGACTGAAATATCCTGATCCTCATATTTGGTTCTTCAACCTTAGGCCTGAGGCTTTGTTTCAACATAGGATATACAGAAATAGAAGACTTGTCAACTTACCTTGCTATCTTGGCATTTTTTATGAATGATGAATTTACTTTCAAAATTGGAAAACTGTAGAATGGAGAGAAAAGGAGCTCCAGAACATTATTTGTATAACATCATGATAAGTCTTAGAAATCTTATTGTTCAGTTGTTCCAAGATTAATGACAGTAAATATTCACTTACTCTTTGCTAAGTTTGTATTTAACCTCTGTTTACCTTCAATGATATAAGAAACAAGAGAGATTTGGGCTCATGATAAGTAAAAAAATAAAGTTTTATATATATATATATACACACACATCTATACGTATATATGTATATATATGTAACTTTATTTTTTACTCATATATGTACAGATGTGTGTGTATATGTATAGATGTGTGTATATGTATAGATGTGTGTGTATGTATATAAATCTCATATGTATAAATAAACATGTAGACAAACACTGATATCCAGGTGCATTAACAGGGAGCTGGATCAGAAGTGGAGCAGCTGAGACTCAAATCAGAGCCATATGGGATGCTGGCATTGCAGGCGGCTGCTTTACCCTCTATGCTGCAGTGTCAACTCATTATTTCTAATATAAGCAAATACCAACTCAGATTGGATTAACTGTCCAATAGTAGCATCCAAATATAAATAAAAGTAATAAACTATCAGGAGGAAAATAGTTATAGACATCAGCATAGAAAATGTTTTTTTTAATAAATCTCTAAAAGCAAAACTAACTAAATTACACAAAGGGAATTAAGTCAACTCAGAAGTTTGTGTACTGCAATGGAAACATTGCAGAGTGAAATGACAATCTACAGAATAGGCAAAAATATTTACAAAATGTTTACCTGACAATATCCATAATATATAAAGAACTCAAACAACTCAAAAGTAAAAAAAAAAAAAATGAATTTTTTTAAAATGAGCAAATGATCTGAGTAAATATTTTCCAAAAGAATAAATGGAAATAACCAATAAATACATAAGAAAAGCATTCAATTTCAATAGCTAATAAAATGTAAATCAAAACCCCAATGAGACATCATCACACCCTAGGTAGGATGGTCCTAAAAAATGCAACCAATAACAAATGCTGGTAAGGATACAGAAAAAGAGAAAGTTACACACTGTAGCTAGGAATGTAAATTAGTACAGCCACATGGAAAAGAGTATGGAGTTTACTCAAGAGGCTAAAAATATAACTGCTATATAATACAGCTACTGGTGTACAAGCCTCAGAAGGATGAATTTGGTATAGCAAAGACATAGCTGCAATTCCATATTTATTGGAGCATTATTCATAATACCAAGATAGAGAATCAAAACATGTGTTCACTGACTGATAAATGGATAAAGAAAATTTAGTACATATATTAAATGGAATGTCACTCATCTGTAAAAAAAGAATAAAATGTTTTACAACCTAGAAGGAACTGGATGGCATCATGTTAAGTGAAGTAAGTTAAACATTAAGTTTTCACTCATGTGGAAGTTGAACAGTTGGTCTTATAAAAAGTAGAGAAAAGGCCGGCGCCGTGGCTCCATAGGCTAATCCTCTGCCTTGTGGCGCCGGCACACCGGGTTCTAGTCCCGGTTGGGGCGCCGGATTCTGTCCCGGTTGCCCCTCTTCCAGGTCAGCTCTCTGCTATGGCCCGGGAGTGCAGTGGAGGATGGCCCAAGTCCTTGGGCCCTGCACCTGCATGGGAGACCAGGAAAAGCACCTGGCTCCTGGCTTCGGATCAGCGCGATGCACTGGCCGCAGCGCGCCGGCTGCGGCGGCCATTGGAGGGTGAACCAACGGCAAAAGGAAGACCTTTCTCTGTGTCTTTCTCTCTCACTGTCCACTCTGCCTCTCAAAAAAATAAAAATAAAAAAAAAAGTAGAGAAAAGGGAGGAAGAGAGATGTTGGAAAATATGTTCCAATGTACAGTAAGAAGAGAAAAATAAATTCCAGTGTTCTACATCACAATAGAGTCACTATCATGTGCCATAATTTACTATATATTTTAAATCAGAAGAGAAAAGTTCAATTTCCCAAAGCAATTATAAATTTAATAGAAATGTGAATTACCTAATTTTATTATTACATTGTATGCATATGCTAAATTATCCCACTATATCCCATAAATATGTGCGATTACTATGTTTTTTTTAAATTAAAAATATAATACGTCTCTAAGTCCTAGCACTGGAGGTTTTCCAAGGCTGGAAGAAGACTAAAATACAATTTAGGATTATTGGAGGTCCCTTAATTACTCTGCCTACCACAGTATTCCATAGTATAGCTTTTTACTTTAGTAAAAAAAGTTATTGAAAGTCATTGTAGAGAAAATATATTTTATATGGATTTCACGTCTCTAAAGTGCTATATACATTATTTGGCAAACTGGAGTATGCCATGAACAGCAACTGAAAATGATATAATAAAGCACTGATAAAAGTTCAGAAAGAACAGAATCTAAAATCAGCTGTCCTAACAGCATCCTGACTCGGTTCAGTTTTGGAGATCATAAGCAGTTGAACAGCAAGCTTAGGATCAGCAGAAACATGCTAGGTTTTGCTTCAGACTTTGCTTTTGATTTGCACCACAGCGCCAGATGTTAAGCTTACAGGTGTATTTTTATTGCTGTTACTTGCTTAAAATTCCGCATAAAGAAAGCAATTTTCTAATTTAAACCTTTAAAATGATATGTTGATACAGTTCGTGAAATAATTACAAGCAATTATTCTCGATTTTTCAAAATAATACCTCAATTACAAATGACAATTCATAAAATTACATTGATTATTTTTTGTGTAACACAATTCAAACTGAAGATACTGGTAACTAGTGAGAGAAAAGTTTTAATTTATTAGAGAAAGTATTTTTCCATTTTTAATAAAATGTGATACACAAAGAGTTCACAATATAGAGGTTGTATCTGAATTGAGTTTTGACTACTTGAGCATGTAAAAGTGAAAACAAAATAAGTACAAAGGAGGAATTAAGGATTTTTAAATAACCAGTTAAACACTCCCTCATACATTTTTATGAATACTTCATAAAATAAAATATAATTAATATCACCTCTGAACTTTTAAAAGGTACATTATAGGTTGAGATTAAGCGTATGCTTTATTATTTTGTAGAATGTGACCCATGGAGAACAGCTTCCAGTATCTTAAGTAATCAACATTAAAAATGTTTATCCCACGTATTTCCACTGTCTTTTCCACTCTGACCTTATTCTTTTTTAATATTTTTCCAGTTTTGTGTTTCTTTGCAAAGCATTTGTAGAATAAAATGATTCATTATTCACCCTAAGCACTCTCTTGCATGATACTTGCAACAAACTCACTTTGAATTCATTCAACATAGCCTTTTAAATGGGAAGAAATCTTCCTACTTTTCTAAAATGTCTTTCCCTTAATGGAAGGGATTAGATGTTGGTATTCTCAGCTGCACACTCCTGACAAGCTGATTACCACTCTGTCCTTGGGACAGTCACAGCTTGTTACAAGTAAGAGGCTGTAAATTCTAGCCATTCATTTTCCCATTTCACTGTCCATAGGAGCTAGTGAAAGATGGAACTCTTCAATTCTACCCTTTTATGTCAGTTAAAATAATAGTCAAATTCATTTCCTCCCACAGAATATGAGATATAGCATTGATTCCAGAAAAACATTGAACATTTTGTACAAGAGTCAAATCAGTTTCTCATTTTGTACTCCCACCAAATAAAAGGCTTTATGATTTTGTTACTTGCATGGGAAATGTTCACAGAACACTGCCAAGTACAAGTGTACTGTTTCCCAGTAGTCCTCTGTCACCATCTATCCATTTACTGCAGTGTAACCGTGACATTTTGCTGTAGCATACTTTGCTCAAGGACAGATAAACTAAAAATAAAAATAAAAACATATGCCCTTTTTCCCAACAATGGTTATCATAATATGTACAAAAATGAAAAAAATTTAAAATCAGAGTTTCCAAAACCAAATAAAGTAAATCAAAATCTTTCATTTTTATTATTTCAATTATTGAAGATGTTGGGTTTATTCGTATTCTGTATTGAATATATATCCCTCCTTCAAACACTTCACAAACTTAAGAAAGTTTGGAATTTGGGTATAACATTTTAATTAAAATATATATGATGAAAACAGTATGCATTTATAATATATACAGATACCAGGAGATGATTTTGGTAAATATTTTCCTTCATTTATAAATTTAGTGTCATCTTACACTTTTATAGTGTCTTAAGGAATATAATTCCTGCATCTTGGAAGAAAACTGGTAAGAAGGAGGATTTATGCGACATAGAAATTTACTGTTTGTTTATTATTTGGGAGCCAGAAATAGCAAACAAGCCCAAAGCTACACACAAGTCAGATTTTACTAAAGAAATTGTTAAGGATATATTACTATATTCCTTTGGGTCTATGAAGAGACTCCTACAATTAACACTTAACACAACTAATTTATTCAGAAAACTGAAGCTCCTCAGGAAACATTAGTTCATCAGCAGGCTATCCTATATCTCGTGTGTTTGGAGAAAGACAAATGTAGTCTTGGAACACTGATATGAGTATTGACTAAACCTACAGAGAGCAGGTCTTGAGATTTTTCACAGTGGTAGGTGTTTATAAATCACAGCTAAGTATCTTAAGAGTAAAAGAATTCATAAATTCTGAGATTTTTCATACAAAAACATTGTGACTTAATTAGATTACATTAATTTGTATCTTATTTGCATAAATCCTTCCAAACTAACATGGAGAAAAATTATAACATTTAAAGGGAAAGTATCCTGTATGGTTTGGTTTTAAAAGTGTGTTTTTGATATGATATATGATATATGGTATATATATCATATATATGATATATGTGTGTATGTTTAGGTTCTAGGATCATGTAAAACATCTATAGAAAAACTAAAACTTTCCAGATATTTATTCTGACTTGACATGTTACCAGAAATCTAATCTTCTATGTCAAACTCTTCAGGTAAAGGATGGTTAGGTTTTTCAGAGGTTATTATTTCTTTTCATTAAATTAAAAGATACTTCACAGTCTTGACGCTAATATTTTCTCTGGATTTACATACCTTCTTAATTTCTTAGCAAGATCACAGAGTTTTACATAATTAACAGAAATGTTTAATGTGATTCCAACATCTCTTCTCCAACTAAACTACAGTGGTTTCCTGCCCACAGCAACTCAATCCTATTCAGGTTCCCTTTTTATATGTCACTGTTTAATAAGTTATATTTTGCAAGTGTCTTATTAATATATGAACAAAGCAAAATATAGTGAGAATTCCATGATTGTTTTCAAGGTACACTAGAATTATGATAAACTTTTTCAAAATGTTCCCACAATAAACAGATGCTATTTGTCTTTGGTCATATAGAAAGTCAATATGCAAAATGCCTTCAGCAATTAAAAAAAAAAAAAGATCACCACGACTTTTGCTTTAAACTGGTCTGTTTCTGCTTTGAATGGGCCACTTCCATCTTTTGGTGATCTAAGGGATATATAATGTCAAATTTGAAGAAACAGGGCCCAGCACTGTGGTGCAGTGGGTTAACGCCCTAGCCTGAAGTGTTTGCATCCCAAATGGGCGCTGGTTCGAGACCCGGCTGCTCCACTTCTGATCCAGCTCTCTGCTTTAGCCTGGGAAAGCAGTAGAAAATGGCAAAAGTTCTTGGGCTCCTGCACCCGTGTGGGAGACCCGGAAGAAGCTCCTGGCTCCTGGCTTCGGATTGGTGCAGCTCCAGCCGTTGTGGGCACTTGGGGAGTGTACCAATGGAAGGAAGACCTTTCTCTCTGTCTCTCTCTCTCACTGTCTGCAACTCTACCTGTCAAATTATAAACAAAACCAAAACAAAATATGGCAAGTTTAAAACATTTTAAGTAGAAAATGAATTTTGTACATTTAATCTATGTTGAACAAAATCATTTAATATACTCCTATTTTATAATGAAGTGTTGAATATATCAAGAAATTTGTTGCATACATATTGTGTAAGTCACAGTATCACTTATGTATCTCTGTGTGACTGTATACCAAAATGACTCATTACTCTTGCCCAGCATTGCAAAATGTACATACAACAAACCCAGGAAAAGATCATACCTCAAAATATGAATTAGAGTTTTAGCTCAATGTGTTTCACATTTTTAAAACAGAGATTTATTTGTTTACTTATTTATTTATTCACTCATGCATTCTTTTCAAAGGTAGGAGACAGGGAAAGATGGAGAGACAGACAAAAATACTTTCCATTTGCTGGGCACTCCCCAAATGGCTCCAACAGCTAGGTATGGGCCAGGCAAAAGATAGATACTTCATTTTGGTATACTACATAAATGACAGGGCCCAAGTAATTGGATCATCTTGTGCTCTTCTCCTAATCTGATCAGTAGAATGCTGGATTGGAAGCAGAGCAGCTGTGACTAAAGTCAGTCCTCTGATACAGTATGTTGTAAGTGGCAACTTAAGCTGTTGAGCCATAATGTCCCAATTTTTAGGGATTTATTTATTTATTTGAAAAACATGACAACAGAGAGTATTTTGTTTTTGCACTATAATAAACAAGAAATTGTAAGTTGAACCATCATAAACCACGACTGTCTATATTTTACTAAATATGAAATAAAAAGGGTATTAATATACATTTTTACAAAATGTTGCCACAAGTGAACGTTAAATATACAGTTGCCAAAGTGGCAATCCTCTTATACGTTTTGAAGCAATGCTCAAACCAATTTAGTCATTGTAATTTTTTTTGCTTTGTTTTGTTTTGAGATATACATATTAACACCTTAGAGAAATATTAATAAATTGTATTTGATAGAATAATTCTAGAGCTATATTGATGAAAATAAAGACTTTAAGACTTTAAAATAACCTGTGAACATCAAATTTCTTTTTAATTAGCCTATTATTCCTTCATGGAGTGATGATTCATAGCTTATTTCTGTGGTTAAAAAACAATTTAGGCTTGTGCTATCAAGACAGTATGAGATTGTGCCTATTGTATGTGTGTGTGTGTGTGTGTGTGTCCCCATGTGTATCATCTGTTTAGAAGGCAGGGAAAGAGAAAGTGAGTGAAAGAAAGAGACACAAAAAGAGATAGCAGAGACTCAACTACTTAGATTATCACCTTTGTTCTCCAAGGATGCACACAAGTAATAAGTTGAAATTGATAGTGGACCCAGTAATTGAACTCAGGGACTCTGATATGGGATATGGATGTCCCAGGTGGCATCTGAACCTCTGTGGCAAACACCCCACCATGAGAATGTGTCTACTATACTCACATCTTAATACAAACGTATAATAATCCATGTTTAATATACTCCAGAAAGAGGATTCTGTGCAAATTTTTTTATTTTATTTTATAAAATAAAAATTTCCTGGCTGTTTCCTTCATTCAAAAATATAAATTTTACTTAAAAGTCACTTTTATTTTAGAGGGTAGCCTTGTTCTGTCTGTTGGCCAAATATAAAATAAATGTTTCACTCTGTTGGTGTTCTCTTCATAATTCAATTAAATATTAATTAGTGTTTATTCATAAATTATTATCTTTTCATAATTAGCACTGTTTTTTATGACTGCATTATTTTAAAGGTAATAAGTGACTCTAGAATTTTATTGTAATGTTCTTAAATAAAAATTTCAGTCTATTAGGAAAGAAGCATATAAAATAACAATAGAGTACTGGATAATATTTAATATAGCCAATTGATTATCACAAAACAAATCAGGCTTATTCAGCAGATATCCCAGAAGCACTTGTAGAGAATTTTCTCTCATGATGTCAAAATATGCCAACAACCTATAACTGACCTTTGACACAAAAAGATAGTTAGGTTTTTATAATATTATTACAAACCTTTTTGTGTCTCATGCATCACAAAAACCATTAGAAAATTAAAATATTATTCCAGGGGTCAGCACTATGGCGTAGCTAGTAAAGCCACCACCTGCAATGCCAGCATTCCATAGGGGTGCTGGTTTGATTCCTGGCTGCTCCATTTCTGATCCACTGTTTCACTTCAATAGGAGCACGAAATCTTATCTTTTCTTTGTGTGTGTTATGATAAAATTACTAAATTCCATATTGTTTTTCTTTTTATAGAGTTTTTTTTTTTTTTTTTTTTTTTTTTTTTTTTTTTTTTTGACAGGCACAGTGGACAGTTAGAGAGACAGACAAAAAGGTCTTCCTTTGTTTCCGTTGGTTCACCCCCAAGTGGCCGCTGCGGCCAGTGTGCTGCAGCCGGGGCACTGCACTGATCCGACGCCAGGAGCCAGGTGCTTCTCCTGGTCTCCCATGCAAGTGCAGGGCCCAGCACTTGGGCCATCCTCCACTGCCTTCCTGGGACACAGCAGAGAGCTGGACTGGAAGAGGACAACCAGGACAGAATCCGGTGCCCCAACCAGGACTAGAACCCGGTGTGCCAGCACTGCAGACAGAGGATTAGCCTACTGAGCCGTGGCACCGGCCGAGTTTTTAGTTTTCTTACAATTTATTATTATAGTACTAAATGTGTGTAGAGTTTTTATTTAGAATATGTCAGCTTCCGCAATTTTGATTTTGTTATTTCTAGTTGATAATAAAAGGATGCAATTCATTAACTATAATGCAGACTGAATTCCTATTCATCTTTTTTTTTATTTATTTATTTATTTTTGACAGGCAGAGTGGACAGTGAGAGAGAGAGACAGAGAGAGAAAGGTCTTCCTTTGCCGTTGGTTCACCCTCCAATGGCCGCCGCTGCAGCCGGCGCACCGCGCTGATCCGATGGCAGGAGCCAGGAGCCAGGTGCTTTTCCTGGTCTCCCATGGGGTGCAGGGCCCAAGCACCTGGGCCATCCTCCACTGCACTCCCTGGCCATAGCAGAGAGCTGGCCTGGAAGAGGGGCAACCGGGACAGAATCCGGCGCCCCAACCGGGACTAGAACCCTGTGTGCCGGCGCCGCAAGGTGGAGGATTAGCCTATTGAGCCACGGCGCCGGCTTCCTATTCATCTTAAAATGAAAAAAAAAAAAAAATTCCTTTCTCGATTAGATTAAAACTGAATAGGGAATATTATATTCATACATAATTGAATTTTTCTTGAGACCCCTTCCATCTTTTAAGTGTTATGCTTATACTTGCCAGCCTTATCAAACAGGGAGCAAACTTAATAAGTAAATAAGACTGCACCTGCTATCTTGTGGTAGATTCAATTTGTGAGGTATTGAACCAATATATTTTAAAAGTATAGGAGACAGTCATTTTTTGAATGTACATCTGAATATGTGCCCAATGTATTTAAGTAGGTAGAACGTTTATAGTAAAATAGCAAATCAATCTTCTCTTTCCTCAATAAATATTTGAAAAAGAATATTATAAGTAGTTGAATTTTATTATATTTTGCATAAACACTACTTGTATGTTCAGTGTCATGCAGTGTGGCAGGAAGTAATGAATTTATAATATAATTATTATCTTGAGGTAGAACAGATTTTTCTGCTGTTGTACTTGTTGATATAGTTTATAGTTTCTCTCTTACTGCTCACTGCATTTCAGCAATTTAATAGACCATACATCTCCTCCCAGCAAAGTTTAATATAATTCTCTGTTTTTCTTTGTTTCTTTGCTAAATGAAATTGGATTTTGTTTCAAGTTGTGCTACGTAGGTCCCACCATCGCTGATGACCTTCAATTTTATAGGTTCTGAGGAGCAAACACGTATGATAACTGTAACATAATCAATCTACCAATCAATACTCAACAAACATTGTTTTGTTTTTGGAACTACACTAAAAATATAATTTTAAATGATCTGCTGCATCAATCACCATTAAAAAATCATTATGAAAAAGATTCAGCTAGGCACTTTTGTTACCTGTGAGCATGGGTTAAAACTTTAGCAGATAAAATCATAGTTATTTGCATTTTTGAGATCCCTATGAGAAATGTATCTAATTTGCTTTCACCTCACTATGAAACTATTAAATTTGCAATGAAGTCAGGTGAAGATGAAGTGAGAAGGCTGGATAGATTCTAATCTATGTACACTATTAATAATTGAGCATAATGCATGACAAATTAAGGTTTCTGTTTTAGTTATCTAATGCTGTAAAACAGATTACCTACCCCTTTATTGGATTACAAGAATATTCATTTTGCTCTTCAGGAATCTGCAATCTGGCCAACTGCAATATGAATGTACCTGCTTAGATGTACATTCAAAAAATGACTGTCTCCTATACTTTTAAAATATCTTGGTTCAATACCTCACAAATTGAATCTACCAATCTGCAACTTAGTTGCAGAGTTCTCCATTTCTCCACATAATTTGTTAGTTGAGCAGCATAAGAGGGGTTTGAAAATCCACTTAAAAGATGGTCCACTTGCATAGATAGCAAGTCACTGCTGGGTCACTGTCTCCTCCATCGTGGGCTTCTCTACTTAGTCAGCTCGCCTTCCTCACAGCCAGGTTTTAAAAGTCAGCATTAAAACCAATTGACTGGGGTTGGCACTGTGGCGTTTTAGGTAAAGCCATTGGCTACAGTGCCACCATCCCATATGGATGCCAGTTCAAGTCTCAGCTGCTCTACATCTGATCTAGCTCTTTGCTGTAGCTTGGGAAAGCAGTAGAAGATGGCCCAAATTCTTGGGCTCCTGCACCCACTTGGAAGACCCAGAAGAATCTCCTGGCTCCTAGCTTCAGATTGGTGCAACGCAGGCCATTACAGCTATCTGGGGAGTGAATCAACAGATAGTAGACCTCTCTCTTTCTCTCTGCCTTAGCTTCTCTGTAGCTCTGTCTTTCAAATAAGTAAATAAATTTTTTAAAAACTCCATTGACTGACTGACGCCCTGGCTCAATAGGCTAATCCTCCGCCTAGCGGCGCCGGCACACAGGGTTCTAGTCCCACTCGGGGCACCGGATTCTGTCCCGGTTGCCCCTCTTCCAGGCCAGCTCTCTGCTGTGGCCCGGGAGTGCAGTGGAGGATGGCCCAAGTCCTTGGGCCCTGCACCCCATGGGAGACCAGGAGAAGCACCTTGCTCCTGGCTTTGGATCAGCGCGGTGTGCCGGCCGCAGTGCGCCGGCCGCGGCAGCCATTGGAGGGTGAACCAATGCCAAAGGATGACCTTTCTCTCTGTCTCTCTCTCTCTCACTGTCCACTCTGCCTGAAAAAATGAAAAACAAAAAACAAACAAACAAACAAAAAACCTCCATTGATTGCATCTACATGTGTTAATTTCTAGGCTCTCTATTCTCTCCCATTAATCTACATATTTTATGCCAGTACCATGTTGCTTCAATAGCTGTGATTTTGTAGCATGTTTTGAAATTAGGTATTGTGATGCTTCCAGGTAGCTGTCCCAGAATCATCATACTTTTTAATCAAACATTACAAAATTACAAATCTATATTTATTGTAAGGAAACACAGACTCTACTTTTGATGAACTGCATTGAAAAAAATAAAGGAGACATGTTTCAGTTCTCTAATCACACTGATTTCCTGTTTAATAATCCTCTATTAACAAATGAGAGTATGCCTGAGAGAGTCTCCTGTTCACTGAGTAAATACATAGCAGTTACGTTGATGATGTGTGATTTTGTTTATTTGACTAGCTACTATGTCAATGAGTGAGCACTAACCCCAAATCAATTAATCAGATTCTTTCTTCTAGAAATTTAGAACTGGGAATAAATGCATCTTGGAAGTGGCTTCATTCCAGGTATGTGAGGACAGGAATTCTGTAGAGGCTTACTCAAGCTTTGCGCATATAAGAAAGTGAAGCAAACTGAAAAAGAAAGAAAGAAAGAAAGAAAGAAAGAAAGAAAGAAAGAAAGAAAGAAAGAAAGAAAGAAAGAAAGAAAGAAAGAAAGAAAGAAAAAAAGAAAGAAAGAAAGAAAGAAAGAGAGAGAAAGAGAGAGAGAGAGAAAGAGAGAAAGAAAGAGAAAGAGAGAGAAAGAGAGAAAGAAATCAAGTAGTGCTAAACCCAAAAAGAGTAAGAGATAAACGAATTTCCTAAATACTGGATTGATAGTCATTTCTCAAATTCATTTCTTTTGTCATGGCATCTGTGTGTTAATTCATAATTAATCTTTCCTCTAGATCAGGCCCTTGAGACACCATGATTAAGAAAAGATAAAATGAACTTTTATCCGGGGAATATGCAAGAAAATAAGTTACAACCTCTTGACTGATATCATATTAGAGACCTCAGACTCCAAAGAAAATCAGAACAGTTTCCTTAAAAACATATTATAGTGCTTTGGGTGATGAAAACCCGACAGAGCTGTCAGAATTTGTGGCCTATGTTATACAGTAGCCTCATATATATCCACCAGTGGACATACTCCATTCATGGTTTGGAAGGAACTGTCTACTGATTGGGAGGTAAATAAATATATAACAAGTATGACCGCTGCTCTGAGATCTCCAGAACTTGTTGAGCATGTCATACAAGCCTGATATAATAAGAAATGGTTCCTTTATAACAATTGGGAAAATTATCTCTACAAGTAGCACACATGGATCCAATAGTTGGTACCATTTTTTAGATAAAATTTCTCACAGTTTTTCCTTAACATTCATTATAGGACATGACAGAAACAATGCAACTCACACCTTTTTGGGGGGTGAAAATCTGGAAAGTGATCTGTTATAAACCTAATAGGAAAATGGAGATGATACTTGTCTGTAATGGAGTTTTTCCCCAATACTTTTTAGAATCAAGAAAGAGATGGTTCTCAATAAGTTTTCTGAATTACAAGGCTATCACAAGTCCATAATTATTGCAATTTTTTTTTTGCATGACGCCTCATGTCCATGAAGGGGGGGGGGCAAACAAGGACGAGTGTGTAAAGCAGAAGTAGTGTGCTGAATAAAGCAAGAGGAAGCAAAGGCAAATTTAAAGTGCTCCCAGCAGCACTGAGAGGGTCCCCTGCAAAGGGAGCCATTAAGAACTTATCATCTTATGAGTGGTTCTGGAGAGGGATGGTTCTGACTGGTTAATGTGTTGAAATTTCCAATAGAGATTCAACAGAGGCAACAGAAAATACATGGAAGCTTCCCCCTGTATGTATAAAATGCTTATTACCTAGATCAGTTACCACAGCACAGAATAACCTTGATCACAACTACCAGCACGTGACACCAAAATCTTTCATGGAAGCTGGTACTTGTTTTCTCAAGTCCTCTGAGAATCATCTGTAGATAGTAGAGAGGTAAATCCTGGTCTCTGTTCACGTTGCTGGGAGTCTACATCTCTATCAATTCCCTGTCTGAAGCCTACATGGCTCCATTACAGGCAGCATCTTAACACTCTACAACATAGCACTGGCCCCATGATATAGCACCTTGAGTTGTCTTTTCTACCATCCCTGATGATCAGAAACTCCAAATCTGTTAGTTGGTTTCCCTTGGTTATTTCATCAGGTACATTTTTTTTTGTCCCTTTACAGTGTATAACTGCCATTTACTTTTGGATCAACACTAAAGATAAAAATCATTCTACCAGCAGTATTTTATATGGGACCCATTTGCAATGAGGAAGTGATTTTACTTCAAAATAGCTACATGGGCATGGAAAACTAGGTAGGTGTGCTCAGAATCACCATAAATATTTACCCTTTTATCCTTGCTCAGATCAAGAGCTCTTATCAGTGGCACCAGCTGTGAAAGATTGTGCACTTGTGTCAGCAGTAAGAAAAGAATTCTCAAGGGTCTTATTTAAGGTGAATATGGTACATCCAGCCTGGAAACTTCCATCTGTAAAGACAACCCAATCCATACCCTTTAAAAGGGTCTCCTAAAGGCTCATACTCACCTCATAGTTCTGTAGACCTATTCATTCACGTTTGGCCTCTCCTTTCCCTCTGTGAAAAAAAGTAGCAGGTTTAAGAGTAGAACAAGTCGGGGGTCGGCGCTGTGGCTCACTTGGTTAATCCTCTGCCTGCAGCGTTGGCATCCCATATGGGCACCAGTTCTAGTCCCAGTTGCTCCTCTTCCAGTCCAGCTCACTGCTGTGGCCTGGAAGGGCAGTGGAGGATGGCCCAAGTGCTTGAGCCCTGCACCCGTGTGGGAGACCATGAAGAAGCACCTGGCTCCTAGCTTCAGATCAGCACAGAGCCGACCGTGGCGGCCATTTGGGGAGTGAACCAACAGAAGGAAGAACTTTCCCCCTGTTTCTCTCTCTCACTGTCTATAACTCTACCTGTCAAATCAAAAAATAAAAAATAAGAAAGGAACAAGTCTTGATGTGTATTCCAGGAACCTACAGCAGTAATGCATAGTATTTTAAAAGATGTTTGTTAATGAGAACCTTCCTTTTGATTCTAGAAACCCTGTCATGGCTGGCGCCAAGGCTCAATAGGCTAATCCTCTGCTTGTGGTGCAGCACAGTGGGTTCTAGTCTGGTCGGGGTGTTGGATTCTGTCCCGGTTGCCCCTCTTCCAGCCCAGAGCTCTGCTGTGGTCCGGGAAGGCAGTGGAGGATGGCCAAAGTCCTTGGACCCTGCACCCACATGGAAGACCAGGAGAAGCACCTGGCTCCTGGCTTCAGATCAGCGTGGTGCGCCGGCCACAGCGTGCTAGCCACAGCGGCCATTGGAGGGTGAACCAATGGTAATGGAAGATCTTTCTCTCTGTCTCTCTCTCTCACTGTCCACTCTGCCTGTCAAAAAAAAGAAAAGAAAAAAGAAAAGAAAAGAAAAGAAAAGAAAAGAAAAGAAAAGAAAAGAAAAGAAAAGAAAAGAAAAGAAACCCTGTCACATTTTGGGAAGTATGTCTTATTAGAATTTGTCCTGGGGTTAGTTTGTTGTTTTTAGGGATTAGGGGGCTAACAGCTGCCATTATTTCAAGGCATGATGGCCACCAAGGTCAAGTGCTTTACTAAGTTATCTTACATGTTGCTGAGCTGCTCCCTTCAGCTTAGTCAAGATCTCTAAAGCCATCCTTATCTCTTTGTTACATATTTATTGAAGAACTTCCTCATTGGGAGGCTTAAAGCCAGCACACTGTGTAAAGCCTGTACTGGTTGTGCAGTTATTGCTTGACCAATATTTCCAAAGACTCCTCAAATCTCTAGATCAATATCTGTCTCAATTAAGGAAAGGCATAAAGGTTCCCCTGGGATCATGAGGATGGTGTTCCCTCTCAGGCTGAGATCTCTGCTTCAAAGGAATGTTGGACTCTCTGGTATGATCAAGAAGGCATACGTCAAAAACAAGTTACCCAAGTTATAGCTTAGGGACTAAGTGAAATATCTAAGGGCTTTCCTAAGATATCCCTCACAGTCATACTAAGGGAAGATGGTAGATTATATTTGATATAAAAATAGAAAATGCGGCTCCCATATCTATCAGTAAGTCAACTTCCTTCCCATTGGTGGTTAGGACTACCCCTGTAGTACAGATGGTCTGAATAGTAGGAGTGTGTAGGAGAAGCCCCACATGCCTTCAGTCATTTTCAGTCACCTGAGGGTGGAGACCTGACCCCAGAAGAATTGGTTTCTGGAGCCAGTCAAATATCCAATGATCTTCACTGCAAATAGGACAGAGCTGTGGTAATTTTCTCTGGTGATGGGAATGTGCACATATCTTCTTGAAGTTCCCTGATCAAATACAGCCATACCACTTTTGAATCTCCTGGAGACCCTCAGGTTTGTATAGAGATAAGATGCTACCAGAGTTGCGAACTTTTTCTTGTGCCTTCTTTCTCACTGGATTTCCTCCTGCCCCCAGCTATAAAAGACTTAAGTGGTTCTTTTCAGCATGTTTTCTAATGTACTCTCACATCCAATAGTCATACCTGAAGGTGAATGAATGATGACTTTACCCTTCAGGATTGCCTTCCTTCTATATTGATTATGCCTCCCTCAATTTTCCTAGGTGGAGGGGTTCTTCTCTGGACCTTGGTCTATCATGGACAGCTTGGAACAGTTCAGGGACTCAATCCTAGTCCTCCTTAATTTTTCCAGGACAAAAGCAATGGAATGTTTTCATTTCCAATTGTCTACAAGGTCATCTGATATCATTTATGGCAAGGCTCTCTCTGAGAAACAGACTGTTTTCCTGCAGGACACAACTGTTCCTAGCCTCACTGACAGCTGAGGATGAAAATGTTATATGAAGTTCATCTTTGAACATTGCTGCTTGGAAAGCAGCCTATTTCTCAGTCCTGGTAAGGATCTGACTTAGGAGTAACATTACATCTTTCCAGGTAAGATTATAGACTTGGCCCATACTCCAGAAGACTTCAAAATATCAGTCGAGGTCACCTGAAAATCATCCCAAGTTCCCTTTTGTCTAAGATCCTACAGGGAAAAGTACACCTGGTCTCAAGAAGGGTCATGGCACCCTCCAGGACATTCCTGGAGGGGTAAAACAGAAGCTGGCACTGGAGTTTCCTGTTTCATAAAAAGGAGTCCCAGATTGGGGGTTTGAAGGTGGGCATGAAGGAACAGGAGCAAAAGATGAAAGGATCAGTAGACTGTACAACAGGCTCCATGGCAGGTAGAAGGAGAGGGGCAGTTGTGATTTTAAGGGTAACTGCTGTCAGAAGTGCCAGGTACATCTTGTAGATTTGACAAAGGTCTGACTTAGCCAAAAGGGCAAAAAACTCTTGGGCATAAGGGAAGCTCCCTGGTCTGTGGAAATAAAGGTCTAGTTGGAGGATGGTGTTATAGTTAATACTTCCCTCTGGGGGCCAAGTCTCTCCATCTTCCAGCTTGTATCCTGGCCTTGCCATAGTGCAGAAAAAGACCAGACTTTTTTTTTAATCTTCAAGTTGTGAGGGTCCAAGGGATCTCAGGTCCCAGTGATATACTCCAAAGGGGTTCTTGTTGAAAAGGGTTTATTACTCATCTGCAGTAAGAGGACAAAACCAAAGACATCCCTATGTCTGCCTGTATCCCTCAAAATCCTGGGCTGTGGAAGCACAAGGAGAAGTTAGAGAACAGGAACAGATGCTATTACCTATTTCTCATGCCTGCCCTTTATCCCCTGGGTGCCAGGACATGCTAGGTAGGGGTGGGGTGTGAGCAAGGATGAAGTACAGGGTAGGAAGGAGGCCAACTCTGTCTCAGAACTGACTGGGCCCTAGTAAGATGGTAAAGTTAGGGAAAAGTATATATTCCCTCTATCTCCCATCATCATACAGTCAATATAACATGCACGGCAAATTGATTGATATAAAGCCATGGAGGATGGGTCTGTTCTGGAACCATGAACTCATTAACTCTGGAGATAAAACATCAGACCTTCATATAAGCACAATCATTTTGGCTTTATTTTACATTAACCCAATCTGTTATTATCTGTCTCAATTGAGAGTCTTTAAAAGATTTATTTATGTATTTATTTATTTATTTAAAGGTAAAGTTACAGTGGGCAGAGCGAGCAAGAGAGAGAGAGAGAGAGAGAGTCCTTCATATACTTGTTCACTCCCCAAATGGCCACAATGGCCAGAACTGTACCAATCCAAAGCCAGGAGCCAGGAATTTCTTCCAGGTCTCCAAAGTGGATGCGGGGGCCTTAGGACCTGGGCAATCTTCTGCTTTACCAGGCCATAACAGAGAGCTGGATTATAAGTAGAGCTGAGACTTGAACTGGTGCCTATATGGGATGCTGGCACTGCAGGCAGCTACTTTACCTGATACACCACAGCACTGGCACCAGGCATCTTATCCTTTGAGTGTTCCAGGGATACAACTGGAAGGCTCAAGGAAAAAAGAATACTCAGTTTAGAGCTTTAAATCTAAAGAATTGGCCTAGGTTTAATAAGACATTTGGTCAGAGTAAAATTAGTAACAATCCAGTTCACCTGAGTATTTTAACCAACACTGTTGGCCAGATCTAACCAGGGCTATGGTAATCACTCAAACAATTAAAAATAGGCAGATAATGCTAATTTCTTTAAGATTCAGTTATCCTAAGAGACAGGGAATCAGATAATCCTATTGTCAAGAGTCTAAGAAAAATATTAATCAACAAAGTGTAACTACAAAGAAGAGAGAAAAAAAATCTATCAAGTTCAAAAGGGTCAATAGATTAAGGCCTCTCTTCTTGCTAGCTTTCGTGGGGAAACCAATCTGGCCCCCACCCTCCTTGATAGTTGAGACTGAGTGAGGAAGTATAGCAAATAAGAAGGGGAGAGAAAGAGAAACAGAGAAAGAGAGGATTGCAGATTTTAGTCAACAGGATGGAATCAGTCCAGCAATAAACCTTCAGTTGTCCCAATATTTTATGCCAGTTTCACGCATTTGGATAAATTTCCACAAAAAGAAACTGTGGCAGAATAAGTCCAACATTCCCAGCACTAAAATGTAAAGGAGGATTAATCAGGTCCACCTCCAGAAAGCCTGGCTCTTAGTCTTTAAGATGAGCAGCTATGCTAATCAATTTTAACTAGCTTTTAATGATACTGTATTGTGGTGGAGAACAAGCCCCCCACCAAAAAGAGTAAATAAATAAATAAACAGAGGCAGTCCATCTTTATTCACCCTTTACTCCTGATCCCAGATGAGCCTCCAAGAAATGTTGCAGGAGTCTGCAGTTATTACAATTCTTCTTCTTGCTGGTTCATGTTTTGCATCCATGAAGAATTCGGGAAACAATCATGGAAGAATGTAATGTAGAAGTAATTT
Organism: Oryctolagus cuniculus; assembly: GCF_964237555.1. Taxonomy (NCBI): domain Eukaryota; kingdom Metazoa; phylum Chordata; class Mammalia; order Lagomorpha; family Leporidae; genus Oryctolagus; species Oryctolagus cuniculus. The sequence goes on along the minus strand of NC_091440.1, from coordinate 47,525,204 downwards.
ATTGAGAGAAAACAAAAATGAAAGGAAAAGCTATTAGCACAGCTGAGAGGGATCCCTGAAGAAGAGAGCCGTAAGGGCTGATCATCTAGGGGATTTTATAGGCTGTAAAAGAGGAAGCTCTCATGATTGGCCTGAGAGAGGACTGTTTTGATGAGTTAATTGTATTAAAATTCCCATGGAGACTCAATACAGATAACAAAAGAAGGTGAAGTTTTCCTCCAAGATGCATGAAATTTTCATTATCTAGATCAGTTACAACAGCCCAGAGAAACCTGGATTACAAGGACAAACACATGACACCAACATCCTTCACAGAAGCTGAATGTTTGACTTTTCTCAGGTTCTTAGAGACTCATCTGCAGATGGGGAGAGGGATGACTAGTCCCTGTCTACCCAGGAATCTGTTTTTCAATCAATACTCTTTCTCTCCCAATACAATTGGGAATGTTCTCTAAATAAAAGAAAAGGCGAGCTAAAGTACCTTATATAAATTCTGACATACCTTTATATAAGATTAAGACTAAGGGGCTGGCACCGTGGCTACTTGGCTAATCCTCCGCCTGTGGTGCGGGCACCCTGGTTTCTAGTCCTGGTTGAGGTGCCGGGTACTAGTCCTGGTTGCTCTTTTTGCAGTCCAGCTCTCTGCTGTGGCCCGGGAGGGCAGTGGAGGATGGCCCAAGTGCTTGGGCCCTACACCCACATGGGAGACCAGGAGAGGCACCTGGCTCCTGGCTTCGGATCAGGGCAGCACACCAGCCATAGCGGCCATTAGGGGAGTGAACCAACGGAAGGAAGACCTTTCTCTCGGTCTCTCTCTCACTGTCTATAACTGTACCTTTCAAATAATAATAAAAAAAAGACTAAGGAATAGAAAGTGATAAAACTAATCAGGAGGGATCCACAATGCCTGAATAGAGAGTTCTTGCACTCACTCCCACACAGAGAAAACCAAAACAACAAAGCAATGATTTTGTTATCAGGAGACTAATATAATATAATATAATATAATATCTAATTGGAATACACCATGCCTTCCTACTGAGAATATCCAAAGAGAAAGGAAAGTCTTTTTATTTCAATTGTTGCTACACATAATCATTAATTGTGCTGATATCCACATTTTTTAAAATACACTACTTATTCTATACTGGCAGTAAATAATTAAGAAAAAGTTGGAATCTGAACATGCATGTCTCTGTCGATCAGGCTGTTTCTGGGACCTTTCTCAACTAGGACCCAAATAAACCAAGCATTAACAGGAAGCTTGCTCCCTGCAGAGAATGGCTGATCAGCAAGAGTCATTTATCAGAGTGGTGACACCCACTATTATGTATCAGTTAACAGAATTTTGGGCCATGACTGTGTTCAGCACGATTTCAAAGGCTTTTAGGATAAATAGAAGGAGATATAGAAGGAGAGTGATCCTTTTATATGGACATGTGGATATTTAAATTCTTACCAACTAATGAAACAAAATAATGAAAAGATCTATTAACAGTGCTAGCTTTGTGTCTCCAAGATTTATGAAAGATCTCTGAAAGCCTTCTTTTTTTATTTATTTATTTGACAGGTAGAGTTATAGACAGTGAGAGAGACAGAGAGAAAGGTCTTCCTTCCATTGGTTCACTCCCCAAATGGCCACTACGGCCAGCATTGCTCCGATCTGAAGCCAGGAGCTAAGTGCCTCTTCCTAGTCTCCCATGCGGGTACAGGGGCCCAATCACCTGGGCCATCCTCCACTGCCCTCCTGGGCCACAGCAGAGAGCTGGACTGTAAGAGGAGCAGCCAGGACTAGAACCTGGCGCCCATATGGGATGCCAGTGCCACAAGCAGAGGATTAACCTAGTGAGCCATGGTGCTGGCCGCTGAAAGCCTTCTAATATTTTTGTCCTTGAGAGATAGAGAATGAACTCAGGGGTGGGCGTTCAAAGCTTGGGTAACACCTGGTAAACAGTGGCATACTTTTTCAAACAGTGAGACGTCTCATGACAATGATCTCTTTGCCTCTGAGTGATCACTGCTACTTGTGAACATTTGCAGGAAGCCACCATTCTTTTCATTCTGTCTTACCTATTCTTGAGTAGAAAGGGGTGAATAATGACAAATTATGACAGGGAAAACATGAGTGTGTATTATTGGACAATCCCTATGAAAAACTAAAAGCTATGATTACTTTAAATCCTAAGCATTGCCTCCACTAATGATGTGATACTATATCCAGGGTTTACATGGTTTATAATAAACCCTGTTTATTATAAACATCCCCTTTATTTCAAGGGACACACCCATGACAAACTTCTTGTCTAGAGGCTATCAAACTCCAAATGGTCCTGTGTTGGGGAATAGTCCGCGGCGGCATCCCTAGGCGGAGGTTTTTACTTTCGGTTTTGACCAGGGGCTTTCCAACAGGCGGGGCTCTCCGGAGGCAGAGGGATCGAGGTCTCGGTAAACAACAAGATGGCGCCAGGACCCCTGCAATGAGTCTGCCTGCCTGCCTGCTGCGTGACACCTCACCTGATTGGCCGAATGACACGTGCCCTTCACGTGAACAGAGACCGGATTGGTGTGCCTAATGCATGGACTCTAGCTTGCTCCTGATTGGTCGCATTTTGTATATAAGCCGCGGGTGTAAGGAGGAAGCTCTCTCTTTCTCTCCTCTCCTTTCCTCCTTCCTCTCTACCTCTGTCACGTTTACTTTCTCTAATAAAAAGTCTACTGAAGACCGATAAACGTCGTTCGTTCTTTTCTCGCCTGAGAAACTGTCGTCGCGGGCCCTGAGTTGAGTCTGCTGGCCAGACTCCCCGAGACGCTCGTGGCAGTCCTGGAGATGCAACTACAGATTTATGTCTTCTAGTAGGCCCCTGAACTGACTTCTGGAGGAGGAACTGACTGTTGTCTCCAACATTGCCACTGTCCAACATGACTTAGCCAGAGAAGTCATTTTCCCACCTTCCTAACAGAAGTTAGGATTATCTCTTCAGATGAGGGTTTGATAGACAGGTAGACATCTGGCTAGATGAACAGGAGGTATCTTCCCCATCATCTTGACATGAGTCTTGGATGACCTGATAATAGCCAAGTATCCAGGATTTGTGAAGGATGTTGTTATTATGTGCCAGTCCTTGTGATCAAGGATATTCTGTGCTGTTGTAACTTATCTAGGTAACAAGAATTTTATGCATCTTGAAGGAAAGATTCTTGTGTTTTCTGTTCTCTCTATATCGATTGGAACTTTCATCCAATTAAACAAAGTATTCAGTTTCCCATACCAATCATCATGAGTTCCCTTTTCACAGCCTACAAAACCCTTAAAAAACGTGCTTTCAATGGCTCTCTTCTTCAGGAATCCCTCTTAGCATTACCAGGAACTTTTTCTTCCACTGATTTTTTTTTCAATAAACTACTTCCACTTTCCATAATCTTTCTTGCTTCTTCTGCTCCTATTATTCCTGTCTTGAAACATAAACTGAGTGATTAGAACTGCACACACTTGCCACTTTATAATTTTCTTCCCATTTCAGAGGAAGAGCCAATTCATGAGTGTATACATAATTTCAGCCAACCCAACCTTACTGATTAGCACAATTTTCAGATTTTACTGATGGGAGTAGCTTCATGGTTGCAGACTTCAAAAGCCTGGGCATGCAATAGTGATTCCCCAGAAATGTAAGAGGCTAAAGCATTTCCAACAAATATTGGTGCAAAAGGAAAATTCATAGCTATTATGTGATTCATACACTTACCAACAGAAGAAGGGAACAACATATATACAGATTAAAATCCTTACATCATTACATCAATTAACCCACTGTGGAATGAATGGTGTGCATCACTTGCACACACACATGGGGCTATTTGGAAATAGAAAAATCTCCTCACTGCAGGAAAAATAAGTTCAAGTGTGCCAAAGAAGTTCTAACTCTTTGGAACCGATAATGTTCACTTTAGAGTTGGCACCAGAATACAACAGCTCTGTCACAAAAGGGAATAATCTCGCATAGCACATGACTAAGCATGTAGTAAAAACAAAATGCACAAATTAGAAATTTTTGACCATTATCTTCAGTGCGAGTTTCTCAAAAACTAAGCTGCAGTGCCCTGAAGTAGATTAAAGAGAACAGCAGGATGATGAATTCATAAAATTTGGCATCCTCATAAACATTTAACTACTCCCAAAGACCAGAACCTATAATCAACAGAGGAGAGCTTTAGCTCTTGAGCATTTGAAAGAACGATGTCCTTACCTATTTAACCAAGAAACCACTGTGGAAGAGATGCTATGCTACAGAGGATCTAAAAGTTCACTTTCAGTCCTCTTATGCAAAAAAAAAAAAAAAAAAAAAAAAAAAAAAAAAAAAAATTCAAATGATAGATCAAAGGTCACTTATTTGTGTCAAAATTAACCACAAGACAGGCTCAGTTTCTTTGACTGAGAAAGTATAGTTCAGACACACAGGAGCAGGGAAAAGCTGGCAAATTGATTTCAATGTTATATCTCAGGCCATAGGAAGCTAGAGGATTTGATGGTATTCATGGACATTTACCAGATGGGTCAAAACTCTACCTTACAGAACTTTAAAGGTCTCTGGGGGTACTTAAACACTACTAAAGGAAATCTATTAAAGGTTTGGACTGCCTCATGTGAGAAATGTTATAGAGACCATTTGTAGCTAAAATTCTTCAGCAACTGTTAGGGACTTGGAGGACACAATGGGAACCACAGGTTTCTTTTTTTAAGATTTTATTTAAGGTATACAAATTTAAAGTATTTCATATATACAGACTCAGGAACCTATTGATACTTTCCACCCTGCCCTCCCTCCTGCCGATTCTCCTACCCTTCTTCCTCCTCCATCTTCTATTCTCATTTTCTGCATAGCTCTATTTTCAGTTTACTTTATACTCACAAGATTAACCCTACTCTAATTAAAGAGTTCACCAAATAGCATTAAGAAAAAAAAAAAAAAAAAAAAAAAAAAAAAAAACTGTTCCTCAACAGTCCAGACAAGGGCTATTAAAAATTGTCACATCTCAAAACGTCAATTTCACTTCTATAGATTACCTCTTAGGTGCTCTATTAGTTACCACAGATTGTAGAGAACATATGGTATTTGTCTATTTTTGTACTGAATTATTTCATTAAGTATAATGGTTTCCAGTTGCATCCATTTTGCAGCAAAGGACAGAATTCCTTTTTTTAACCACCGTGTATGATTCCATGGTGTACATATACCATAATTTCTTTATCCAGTCTTCAGGTGATGGAGCTGTGTTGTTTCCAGATCTTAGCTATTGTGCACTGAGATGCGATAAGCATAGGAGTACAGATCAATCTATGATATGCTGATTTCTTTTGGGTAGATTCCCAGGAGTGGGATGGATGGATCACATGGTAGATCTATATTCAGATTTCTGAGATATATTCTTACTAATTTCCACAGAGGCTGGAGTAGTTTAGCTGGTGGGGACTACAGGCATCTTATTGGCCTCAGTGTACAGGGAAGAGGGAGGAGATGACTCTCAAAGATCATCAGTAAAATATGCCAAGAGGCTCACCTGACCTGGGACCAAGTCCTTCTAATCTCCTTGCTTCAGGTAAGAGTAGCCCCTAGAAGCAAGCTCCAGCTGAGCTCCTATAACCCTTTCTTAAATACATACTTAGCATTACTAATGCAAATAGTCATTTTGCTAATGAACTAGATATTGTCAAATGATTACATCATTAGCCTGGCAAGAATATGTTTTGGTCAAGCTGTCCAAAGATATGGCTAAATGGAAAAATCAAAATAATTTTCTTTATTTGTCATTAGATCCTTTAAAGTGCTTGCCAATCAGGACAAATTTTAATTCCTTTCTCCTGACACAAAACATAGAATTTGGTTACTTGTTCCAAACCATTAGCCAGTCCAACAGAGAAATAGTAGCTGGGTCTGAGGCAGCATATGTCAAAACATTGTTTAATGTCATCATACAAAACACATGTTTCTATGTTGGCAAATACATGATTTGTAACCTTTCTGCTGCCACCATTGCACAGACTGTCAAAGTCACTGCAAAAAGGATTGCTTCTCAACAAACATTTCTAGATTCATTACCCAATGTAGTCTTTGAAAATAGGTAATAACCATTATCACTCATAATGCCCATATCAATGCTTCTGGAGAAGTTAAAACCTGAGTGAATAAAATAATACATAAAACTCCACGGTGACAAGAAAAGAGAGAGGATTCTCTACATTGCTTGTTTAGCTCTTTACTTTCAGGCTTATGCAGAAATTTCTACTTAGTGTTACACATTCTTATTACAAGCCTTGTGGGTATTTTAATTATTTAATTGTTTTTCAATTGATTATGTTTTCTTGTTTGTATTTCCAGATGTTTACAGGACACCATTTCCAAGATTGTGCTGATGCAAAATCAGCTCCTCCAAAAGCCAAAGTCTGGAATCTGACAATACTTGCCATTAAATGCAAAGGAGTTTCATTCCTCATCCTGAAATCTATGCTCATGATTAGAAGGAAGTAGCTAGATTGTTTGGTATCCCACACCCTTAAATTTTAAGAATGAACAACAGAAAGTGATGATTGATGTGAACTTTCATTTTACTGGGGTTTTCCTTAATGCCACCCAAACAAAAATCCCTTCTTATGTTTCCCTATCATTTTCCTGAAAGTTTTCCTATATTGTGCTTTAACATTGGTCTAATTGTATTTTCCTGCTTTTTAGGATGAGGGCACAAATATGGAGAGGGAATCCAAATCAGAAACCTACACGTCACACTGGCTAAGCAAGCAAAAGTAAGGGAAACCTCACTGGTAAAACTAAAGAACCATGACAACAACACAACTTAAGAATAGCAGAGGCCTTTAGAAGTGAAAACTCCCTCAATCGCAGATATTCAGAATTAAAAATCCATCTATGCTGGCCTGATTCCAAGCCTCTCCAATTACAACTTTGTTGGGCATTTCCAAATATCATCATTCTCCTCTTTAATCCATAAAAATTTTCCCCTACTTGCTATTTATGGAGGTAGATTTGAAAGGGCCTCATTTGTTTTCTCAGTGAACTGGTTTCACAGAGTATGATTGGGGATAATGGGCAGGGACACATAACAGATTTCCTCCTCCACCCTTGCTGCCCTTGCCTTCCATTTTGTCTAGTTTATGTAGAGCAAAAGTGAATCTGAAAGCATGACAATTCTGAAAGTCCTTAGTTAATTATGTTTTCACGTTTTTTGAGTATTTCTGATGAAAAATAGACTTAGAAACAAAATTATATTTCCTTGAGTAGTTAAGAGAGAAATGAGGAAAAGAAATATAAGTAAAAACTAATCAGGAGGTATCCAAAATGCCTGCATTCACCCCAGCATAGAGAAAACAACAACAAATGAAAGATCTTATTTTCAGGAGATGGACTGATGGTAAACTTTAGTTTAAAAAAAAAAGGAAACTGAAAGCCAGTAGAAGGAGGAATAAATCACTCCATAGAACCTATATCTCTGCTCCTCAAATAGAGGGACTCCATCTTCATGCATGAAAAGGGAAAGCAAGCAGCCCCAACTTTCTGAGAAGTCCACAGAGTCACAGCCAGAGTACTTCAGAGGGCAGAGTAGACCTTTCTGCATCCTATAGCTGCATGGTCACTGGGCTCAAACCCAGAGCCATGCTTACTTTCTCTGCATAAACTAGGGAGATTACCCTCTACTTCTTTGGGCCTGGTACCAATAGCACTTTTTTTTTTTTTTTTTGACAGGCAGAGTGGACAGTGAGAGAGAGAGACAGAGAGAAAGGTCTTCCTTTTGCCGTTGGTTCACCCTCCAATGGCCACCGCAGCCAGCGCGCTGCGCTGGCGCACTGTGCTGATCCAATGGCAGGAGCCAGGTACTTACCCTGGTCTCCCATGGGGTGCAGGGCCCAAGCACTTGGGCCATCCTCCACTGCACTCCCGGGCCACAGCAGAGAGCTGGCCTGGAAGAGGGGCAACCGGGACAGAATCCGATGCCCCGACCGGGACTAGAACCTGGTGTGCCGGCACCGTAAGGCAGAGGATTAGCCTAGTGAGCCGCAGCACCAGCCCCCAATAACACCTTATACACCAGCCCAGATGACCAAACCTAAGGAAGTGCTCTTTTGATTCTCTTAGCAGAGGATGCTGGGTGGCCAGAACATAAGCCCTTGCATCACTTTTGGAATCCCTGTGAGAACTGGAAAATCTGTGCCTGCAATTCTGGGATGGTGACTTTTTGTGATACAATCCCTGGGACTGGAGGGTCCTATCTGCATTTCTCTGTTTCAGACTGGCAACTAAAAGTCCAAAATTCCTGGTACAATTGGCATTCCACTTGTGAGCCCTGCTAAGGACCTGACTGTAACTGCAGCTTTGGAAATGTGGCTGTTCATTCTGTAAGCCCCAGGGAAAGTTCTGTTCTCCTGTGGTACCTGGAGAAGGCCCCATCTGAATTCCTCTTCCCGTGGCTGTAGATAATATTATACACTCCTCAGTGTAACATTTGATTACCATGTGGGACCAACATAAGGTACCCAACCAGTTCTTTAAATATGGTAACATGATTGTTAAGAGTTATAACCCACAGCATCACATGAATGAAAAATCAAGGGATCAGAGAAATGATCCCACTGCATCCTGCAACTCTGGGTCTGTGATGAGTTTTTCTGTAAGTCCTAGGAAGAACTATGCTAACCAATAGAAACTAAGGAAGACTCTATCTGCATTTTAGTACTCCAGCCTCTCACCTGCTCATGCACAATCCATAGCTCCATCTGTGATTAACCTTCGGGTAATGAGTAAAGTACCCTCTGAGTACTGCTCTGGGATTGAGGTTGTTGCTTCTGTATTCCACAGTCATTGAAGCTCTCCTCTATGGAAACTGGATTATATCCCTCGTTCCTTGCATATTCATGACTTTGACTATTAATTCTAAATTCCCAAGATTCATGAGATTCCACCCCAAAAATGTAGCAGATTTAAGTTTCCACTGTTTCAAGCACATATTCCCAGTGCACTTCCTGTATACACTCTAGGGCCCTGAGGCAAGATCCATAGCACCAGGACCAGCAGTTTTGGTGCTGTGAGCCCAGCATCACCTATACCCACCCAGCAGGACCTATAGATATTCTCTTCAACACTGCACAGTTCCAAGGCCATACATTTGGAAACCTATGTTCAGTTTTTTTTTTCTTTTTTACATTTATCTATTTATTTGAGAGATACACATAACAGTTCAAAAATCAGTAACAGAGCAGATACACAAAAGAAAAAGAGAATATAAACTTATCATGACAGAAAGCTACCAAAATACAAAGAAAAATAAGAAGAGATGCAGAAAGAAACAACAAATATGGGGCCAGTATTGTGGTGCTACAGGTTAAGTCACTGTCAGCATTCTGACATCCAATATTGGAGTGGTAGTTTACGTCTCCACTATTCTGCTTGGCTCTGTACCTGGGAAGACAGAGGAAGGTGGTCCAAGTGATTGGGTCCTCACCACACACATGGGAGATCCAAATGTAGTTCCTGGCTACTGGCTTTGTTCTGGCTCAGCCCCAGCCACTGAAGCCATTTGAGAAATGAAATAGTGGATGGAAGTTTTCTTTCAGTCTCTGTATCTGCCTCTCTCTTTTGCTGTAACTCTGCCTTTCAAAGAAATATAATTTTTTTTTAAAAAAGCATCAAATTTAAAAAGTCACTAAGCAAACAACTACATGACAAGAGTTAGTTCTTACTTATCAACATCAAACTTAAACAAAATTGTCTTAAATTTCAAGCCAAAATATACAGGTTGATAAAATAGATAATAAACAACACCCAAGTAAATACCGTCTACAAGAGACTCGCTTCCCTGGTAATGATACATAGAGCCTGAAAGTGAAAGATTGCAAAATTACATACTATACAAACATGAGAAAAAAAATGAATTGGAGTGGCTATAATCATATCACATATATCATACTTTATTTTTTTAAAGAATTATTTTATTTATTTGAAATACAGAGTTATGGAGAGAAGTAGAGCCAGAGAGAGAGAGAGAGAGAGAGAGAGAGAGAGAGAAAGGTCTTGCATTCCTCAAGTTCACTCCTCAAATGACCCTAATGGCCAGAACTGAGATGATCCAAAGCCAGGAGCCAGGAGCTTCTTCCAGGTCTCTCATGCTGGTGCAGGGGCCCAAGAACTTGGGCCATCTTCTTCTGCTTTCCCAGGCCATAGCAGAGATCTGGATCAAAAGACTAGCATCCAGGACTTGAACCAGCACCTGTATGGGATGCCGGCACTTCAGACTGGGGCTTTAACCTGCTGTGACACAGTGCTGGTCCCATATATCATACTTTAAATAAAAAAAAAAAGCTGTAGAAAAAAATACAAAGACATTATACATTGAAGAGAATATCAATTCAGCTTATTGTGAATATTTATGCACCCAGCACAAGACAACCAATACATATAACACAGGTATTATTAAAAATAATTGGAGAGGTAGAATATACTACAATAATAGTGAACATTTTTAAACCCCTTGTCATCAATGCACAAGTCATCAAGAAAGAAAATCAACAAATGTACATTAGAATTGAATGATACTATAGAGAAAAGGGATGTAACAGACATTTACAGAACATTTTCTTCAGTGCCTGCAGAACACTTTCTAGGCTATGGCACATATTATGCCACAAATCAAATCTAAGTATATATTTAAGATTTTTATTTATGTATTTGAGAGGTAGAGTTACAGAAACAGAGTGGGAGAGACAGAGAGAAGGTCTTCTATCTGCCGATTCACTCTCCAAATGGCCGCAACAGCCACAGTTGAGCTGATCCAAAGCGAGAACCAAGAGCTTCTTCTGGGTCTCCTACATGGCTGAGAGGGCCCAAGCATTTCGACTGCCTTTCCTTGCTTTCCCAGGTCATAACCAGAGAACTGGATCAGAAGAGGAGCAGCCAGAACACAAACCAGCACTTATATGGGATGCCAGCACTGCAGGAAGTCTTAACCTACTATGGCTAAGTATATTTTTTCTTAAATTGAAATATCATATGTTTTTTCAGACAACAACAACAAAGAAAACTCAAAACTAGAAGTCAACAAGAACAATAAAAAGTTGCAAATCCACAAAAAATGAAAAAGATATTCCTGAATGATGAATGGATCATTGAAGAAAAAAATTATTAAAGCAATTAAAAATAAAACACAACATATCAAAATCTGTAATGTGCAGCAAAGAGCATTATTAAGAGTTTACAGAAAAAGTGCATGAATTAACAAAATAAAGATTTCAAATAAACCACGTAATAATGCATTTCAAATAATCTATGTAACATCTATAATATATTTACTTATTCACTGAAAGAACAGAAACTCCACTAAGCCACAGAGGTAGAGTTCAAAGATAAAAGCCTTCACAGGAAAAAAATAAGCATCAACACAAACACCTTATAAACATAGCTAGCAATTCAAGAAACAAGAATAAGGACAACAGCATGACATTCCCAAAAGAACAGAACACTTCAATACTACAATGTGAAGATGAAGAAACTGATGAAATTCCAGAAAGAGAATTGAAAAAAAAATGATCAAAGGATTATTTAGAATTAATCAGAAGCAAATTCATGCAGGAAAGAAAGCTGTACATGCCATGAATGAAATTTTTTTGCATGATATTGGGACTAAAGAGAAATCAAAATGAAATATTGGAAATGAAGACTTCAAAAGACTAAATAAAAATATAGTGGAAAACATTAAGAATAGACTTTATGAGGCAGAAAAAAAGAATATCCAAGGTAGAAGATAAATTTCTGGAAATTCTACAGTCAGACCAAAAAAAAAAAAAAAAAAAAAACAATAAAATAGAAAACTAAAAAGCCATGTCAGAAATCTATGGGATACGGACTTCCTGAAGGCATGGCAAAAGAGAATGGATTAGAAGACCTTTTTAGTGAAATAGCTGCAGAAAATTTCCCTAATTTGCAGAGAGAAAGAGATGTCCAAATATTGGAATCACATAGAACTCCTAATAGACATGACCAGAAGATATCTTTACCATGACACATTTTACTCAAACTCTCCACAGTAAATGATAAAGAAAATTTTCTAAAATGGGCAGAAGAGATACACCATGTTACTTTCAGAGGATCTCCAGTTACACTCACAGCTGACTTCTCATCAGAAACTCTATAGGCTAGGAGAAAATGGCAAGATGCATTCCAAGTCTTAAGAGAAAAACATCTATCAACCCAGAATATTATACCCTGCAAGGATTTCATTTATGAATTGGGGTGAAATAAAGACCTTCCATGACAAGCAGAAATGGAAAGAATTTCTTACCACTTGTGCAGCCTTAAAAAGATGCTTAACTATGTGCTACACAGAGAAACATAGAAGCATAGTCATCTCTATTAAAGAAGGTGATGGCAAAAAATATTCCAGTAAAAATACAAAGGAAATCTAAAGTAAACAATAGGAATATTTATGGAAAATGGCATTTCCAAGTCATTATTTATCAATAGTCACCTTGAATGTAAATGGCTTCATCTTTCCAGTCAAAAGATACAGACTGGGCTGGCACCGCGGCTCACTAGGCTAATCCTCTGCCTGCAGCATCGGCACCCCGGGTTCTAGTCCAGGTTGGGGTGCCAGATTCTGTCCTGGTTGCTCCTCTTCCAGTCCAGCTCTCTGCTGTAGCCCAGGAAGGCAGTGGAGGATGGCCCAAGTACCTGGGCCCTGCACCTGCATGGGAGACCAGGAGGAAGCACCTGGCTCCTGGCTTCGGATCAGCGCAGCACACTGGCCGTAGTGGCCATTTGTGGGGTGAACCAATGGAAGGAAGACCTTTCTTTCTGTCTCTCTCTCACACTGACCAACTCTGCCTATCAACAAAAAAAGATATAGACTGGCTAACAGGATTTAAAAAAAGATATTAAAAAAATATTCCATGCTAACAGAAGCCAAAAAAAAAGAGCTGGTGTAGCCATCCTAATATCAGACAAAATAGACTTTAACACAAAAACTATTACAAGAGACAAATAATGTCACTATGTAATGATTAAGGGATCAATTCAACAGGAAAATGTGATGTATATGCACCTAATTACAAGATACCTGGCTGTTTAAAAGAAATGTTAATAGAAATAAGAGTATAGACTCCAATACAACAGTAATAGGGAACTTCAGTACTCCACTTTCAGCAATGGACAGATCAGACAGAAAATCAGCAGGGAAACAACAGAGTTAATTGACACTACAGAAAAAATGGACCTAATGGTATCTACAAAACTTCATCCTACAGATGCAGAACTGATGTTTCTCATCAGTGCATGGAATTTTCTCTTACACCACATGCTAGCCCATAAATCAAGTCTCAGCAAATTAAAAAAAAAAAAAAATGAAATCATACCGTGCATCTCCTCTGACAACAACAGAATGAAGCTGAAAATCAACAACTCAAGAATCTCAAGAACATATGCAAACACATACAGACTGAAGAACATGCTCCTGAATGAACATTGGGTCATTGAAGAAATCAGAAGAGAAATCAAAATATTTCTGGAAGAGAGAAGAGGACATATATGTTGTATCAAAATTTATGGGATACGGCAACAGTAACGTTAAAAGGATAGTTTACAGCAATCGGTGCCTAAACCAAGTGACTGGAAAGGCACCAAAGAAATGAGCTATTAATGCATCACAAGGACCTAGAAAAACAAGAGCAAACCAAACACAAAATTAGTAGGAGAAAATGAATAATTAAAATTAGAGAATAAATCAATGAAACTGAATTGAAGAAGACATTACAAAAGATCAGCAAAATGAAGAGCTGTTTTTTGAAAAAATAAATAAAATTGACACACTATTGGCACAGCTAACCACAAAAAAGGAAAAGACCCAAATCAATCAAATTAGAGATAAGAAAGGAAATGTAACAACAGACACCACCTAAATATAAAGAAATATCAGAAATTACTACTAAGAGATGTATGCCCACAAATCAGCAAACCTAGAAGAAATGGATAGATTTCTGGACACGTGAAATCTACATAAACTGAGCCATGAAGGCATAGAAAACCTGAACAGACTAATAATCATGATAGAAGCTGAGTCAGTAATAAGACGCCCCCCCCCCCCCCCCCAGCAAAGAAAAGCCCAGGACTGAATGGCTTCACTGCTGAATTATACCGGAAATTTAAAGAACTAACTCCAATTCGTCTCAAGCTATTCAAAACAACTTAACAGGAAGGAATCTTTCCAAACTACTCTATGAAACCAGTGCCACTTTAATTCCAAAACCTGAGAAAGATACAACAGAAAAAGAGAATTACAGATGAATTTCCCTGATGAACACAGATACAAAAGTCCTCAACAAAATACTAGCTGATCAAATTCAACAACACATCAGAAAAATTATTCACCCAGATCAAGCGGGATTTATCTCAGGTACTCAGGGAAGATTCAACCTTCACAAATCAATCAATGTGACACATCACAATAACAAATTGAAGAACAAAGGCCAGATGATTATGTCAATAGATGGAGAGAAAGCATTTGATAAAATACATCCTTTCATGATGAAAACCTTAAGCAGGTTGAATAAAGAAAGAACATTGTTCATCACAACCAAGAAATTTATGACAAACACATGGCCAGAATCCTATTAAATGGGGAGAAGCTGGAAGCATTTCCACTGAAATCCGTAACCAGACAATGATGCCCACTCTCACCACTGCTGTTAAATGTTCCTGGAAGTATTATCCAGAACCAATAGACAAGAAAAAGAAATAAAAGGGATACAAGTTCGGAAGGAGTAAGTCAAACTATCCTTATTTGCACATGGCATGATTCTATATATAGAGGATCCAAAAGACTCTACTAAGAGACAATTGGACTTCATATAAGTGTTTGGTAAAGTGTCAGGATGTAAAATTAACACATGGTTGAGAAGGAACTTCTAAGATCAATCCCATTCAAAACAGCTGCAAAAAAACCCTCAAATCCTTTGGAATAAAGTTAACCAACGATGTCAATGTTTTCTGCAATGAGAATTACAATACATTAAAAAATAGAAGAGTGCACAAAAAATAGAAAAATATTTCATGTTCCTGAATCGGAAGAATCAATATCATTAAAATGTCCATACTACCAAAAGCAATTTACAGATTTAATGTGATACCAATCAAAATGACAAGGACATTCTTTTCAGACATAGAAAAATGATGCTGAAATCTCAGGATACCACTATTACTAAAGCAATCTTACACAACAAAAACAAAGATAGAGGAATCACAATACCAGATTTTAAGACATACTAAAGGGCTGTTATAATCAAAACAGCCTGGTACTGACACAAAAACAGTCAATGCAAAGGCTGTTCAAAATCAACATATCTCAAAGTGACAGTTGTATTGCTTAAGCAAAATAAAATAAATTAAAAAAACATAGATACACCAGTGGAATAGAATTGAAATACCAGAAATCAACCCACGTGTCTACAACCAACTTATCTTTTACAAAGGAACTAAAGTCAATCCCTGGAGCAAGGACAATTTGTGCAAGAAAAATGATTTCTACATGCAGAAGTATGATGCAGGACCACTACCTTATACCTTACACAAAAATCCACTAAAAATGGATGAAAAACCTAAATCTACAACCCAATCCATCAAATTATTAGAGAACATTGGGGAAAGCCTGCAAGACATTGGCATAGGTAAAGAGGTCTTGGGAAAGACACCAGAGGGGCAGGCAATCAAAGCAAAAATAGACAAATGGGATTACACCAAATTGAGGAGCTTCTGTGCTGCAAAAGAAACAATCAGCAAAGTGAAGAGGCAACCAAATAATGGGAGAGATTATTTGCAAACTATTCAACTGATAAAAGATTAATAAACAGAATATATAAAGAGAAAAAAAACTCAACAACAAACTAAACAATGCAGTCCAGAAATGGCTTCAATAGGATCCTATGTCCTAGAGACACATGAAAAAATGTTCAGAGCCACTAGCCATCAGGGAAATGCAAACCAAAACCACAATTAGGTTTCACCTCACCACTGTTTGAATGACTTTCATATAGTTACCAACAAATAAAAAATGCTGGAAATATGTGGAGAAAAAGGTACCCTAATCCACTGTTGGTGAGAAGGTAAACTGTTCCAACCATTGTGGAAGACAGTATGGAGATACCTCAGAAATCTGAATATAGACCTACTATAGAATCCAGCCATTCCACTCCTGGGAATTTACCTAAGGGAAATGAAGTCAGTTTATGAAAGAGTTATCTGTATCCCCATGTTTATTGCAGCTCAATACAAAATAGCTAAGATTGAAAATCAACCCAAATGCCCATCAGTTGAAAGTTGGATAAAGAAATTATGGGTTATGTACACCATGGAATACTACACAGCAGTAAAAAAAAAGTGAAATCCTGTCATTTGCAACAAAATGGATGAAACTGGAAACCATTATACTTAATAAAATAAGGCAGTCTCAAAGCAAAAAATGCCATATGTTCTCCCTAATCCATGATAACGGAGTACCTAAAAGGTAATCTATAGAAGTGAAATTAATACTTCCAGATATAATGACTTTGAACACCCTTATTGCAACTGTTGAGGAATAGCTTTTATATGCAATTTATTGAACTCTTTACTTAGTATAGAGTTAATTGTATGTGCATAAAATTAATTGAACATAGATCTTAACAAAAAATAAAAATGGGAGGAGAGGGAAGAGGAAGAAGAAATGGGAATGTGGGTGGGAGGGCAGGTAAGGTGTGATGAACTAATATTCCTAAAATTATATTTATGATATGCATGAAATTTGTATTATTTAAATAAAAGGTGTCTGTAGAAATTTTTTAAAAATGTAAAAATTTTAAAAAAGTAAATACCTGGAAGCATTAAATTAACTTTACAGACAAAATATCAGTGTTATTCAGAACCCTTGATATATGATTTTTAACAACATTCAAAATTCTATTTATGTAAAATAATAAATTTTACATTTTTCATATAATAGTTTTAAGAACATAATTACACTTTCCATCCTAACCTCCCTCCCTTGCTCCCACCCTAACTCCTCCTCTCATGTATTTTTTTAATTTTTGAGATGATATACTTTCAAGTTATATTATAATCACACATTTGATCCTTCACTAAATGTAGAAGTCATCAAATAACATAAAAGCAGCTGTCCCTGAGGAGTATAAACAAGGGCTATAAACAATAATCAAATCTCAAGACATCAATTTCACTCATATACATTGTATTTTTTGTACTCTATTTACCAAAAATCAGAGAAAACATGTAATTTTTCTCTTTTTTTTGGAGCTGGCTTTGTTTACTAAGCATAATGATTTCTAGTTGCATCCATTTTGTTGTGAAATACAAGATTTCATTATTTACTATAATTTAGTAGTATTCCATCATGTATATATAGCATAATTTCTTTATGGGCATCTGGGTTGATTCCAGATTTTAGCTATTGTGACTTGACCTGCTATAAACTTGGGGGTACAAATAACTCAGATCTAATTATTAACTTCTTATATGAGTTTATTGGATTCTTTTGCCCTCACCCTGACTGTTGATGAGCAACTAAATATGTTATCCCTCTTAGTATTTTTTTTTGTTTATTCTATTTAATACTTTAGGTTGAATACTGTAATCAATACACAATTCTTCTTAAGTGCTGAAACTTAACTGAAAAGTGATCACTATTAAATATAAGAGCGGGAATAAGAGAGGGAAGAGATGTGCAATTTGGGACATGCTCAAGCTGACTTACCTCAAACGGTAGAGTTAGAAACATACCAGGGGATTCCAATTCAATCCCATCGAGGTGGCATGTACCAGTGCCATCTCACTAGTCCCAGTGATCAATTTCTGTTCACAATTGATCATAATGATAGGACTAAGAACCAAAGGGATCACAGAAACAAGAATAGTGTCTGCAAATACTAGCTGATAGAATCAAAAAGGGAGAGAATGATCCAACATGGGTGGGAAGTGAGATACACAGCAGACCCATAGAATGGCAGATGTCCTAAACAGCACTCTGGCCTCAGAATCAGCCCTTAAGGCATGCAGATCCGGCTGAAATGCCCATGAGAGTATTTCAGGCATGGAAAGCCAAGACACGCTGGCAAAAAAAAAAAAAAAAAAAAAAAAAAAAAAAAAAAAAAAAAAAAAAAAAAAAAAAATCCTAAATGAAAGATCTCCACGAGTGAGATCCCAGTGGAAAGAACAGGTCTTCAAAGAAGGAGGTACCTTTCTCTGAAGGGAGGAGAGAACTTCCACTTTGACCATGGCCTTGTCTAAATATGATCAGAGTCAGTGAACTCAGGGGGCTACCATAGCCTTGGCAGCTCATGACAAGCGCCTAAGGTGGTTACTGATGACATAAACAAGAGTGTCAATTTGTTAACAACAGGCGTCACTGTGCACTTACTCCTCATGTAGGATCTTTGTCCTTAGTGTTCTGTACATTGAGATTTAATGCTATAACTAGTATACTCAAACAGTATTTTTCACTTTATGTTTCTGTGTGGGAGCAAACTGTTGAAATCTTTACTTAATGTATGCTAAACTGATCTTCTGTATATAAAGAGAATCGAAAATGAATCTTGATGTGAATGGAAGGGGAGAGGGAGTGGGAAAGGGGAGGGTTGCGGGTGGGAGGGACGTTATGGGGGGAAACCATTGTAATTCATAAGCTGTACTTTGGAAATTTATATTCATTAAATAAAAGTTTTAAAAAAAGAAATAAAAAAGATTAAAAAAATAAAAAAAAATCCTTTTTTATTTATTTGAAAGGCAGAGTTATAGGGAAAGACGGAGAGGCAGAGATAGACAAGGAGATAGAGACTCTTTCATCCACTGGTTCACTCGCCCAAATGGTCACCAAGGCTGGGGATGTGCCAATCTGATGGCAGGAGCCTGAAACTGCCTGTGACACTCCCACAAGAGTGGGAGGGGCCCAAGCACTTGGGCCATCTTCTGCTGCTTTCCCAGGTGCATTAGCAATGAATTTGATGAGAACAGGCATACATAAGGGAGGCTGGCTTTGCAGATGTTGACACAACTAGCTATGTCACAATACCAGCCCCAGTTCTCACACAATTTATGGGCAGTCGTCACACAAAGAAATACATTCAACAATCAGCCCTTCTAGAGATTGTGGGAGTCTCTCTAATCTTTACTGTGATTGTGTCTTCTTCTACTGCTGCGATTCTTCTACTGCAATTTGACTTGTAATTGCAGATTTTCAATTATAAAGATATTCCAGTTACTTCATTCAGTCTCTTGTAAACTCCTGCTCTGTATGGTGTCTGACTGGCACACCACTGACCTCCTTTTGTATTATCAGTGCATGCAATATCAGTGCAGTATTCTGAGATCAATCAGCATTCAAAATACATAAGACATAAACCACTACCTTGAGAAGATCTCCAAAATTCAACATGTTGCACACATCCTCCATTCTTCTCTTTGCCTTTAAGAAAGACACCACAGAAATGTGTATGACTGTCTGCTGCCATTTGGGTCTTCTGAAGCAATGACATGCTCATCTGGTCATGTTTTATTTTCTATGGTCCCCAGGCTTCTACATTCTGCTGGATCCTATCAGCATTCTAGGATAGGAAAGATAGATGTCATTATTTTGGACAGCCCCCCCCACCATAGAAACATTAAATATGATCCAATCTTACATTTCTCTCCTCAGGAAAAAGCAGTGAGCTGGAAGCTCCTCCTGATCATGGGGTGCTCTACCTGTGAGAGGGACTATGGCAAGATGACATCACAATTTTTCCTACTTGCTTCAATGCAGTAAACACTTGCCTGAAATACAAGACTGTCTTGTGGATTTGTTACAAATGAAATCAATTAGTCCATTGTTGTTGGATCAGAGTCTCTGTAAGAATAATGAGGATATAGGACTTCATATTTTTGCCATGTTTATAATGTAGTTCTGTGGACATTCAAGGTTTAAAATAAATTTTGGGGCCAGTGCTATGGTGTAGTGGGTATAGCTTCTACCTGCAGTTTTGGCATCCTATTTTGCTACCCATGAAACCCAGCTGCTCCATTTCCTATCCAGCTTTCTGTCATGGCCTAGGAAAGCAGTGGAAGATGACCCAACTCCTTGGAACCCTGCACCCACGTGGGAGACTCAGAAGAAACTCCTGGCTCCTAGCTACAGACTGGCTATGTTCTGGGTATTGTGGGCATTTGTGGAGTGAACCAATGGATGGAAGACCTCTATTTCTCTCACTGCCTCTGCCTCTCTGTAACTCTGCCTTTCAAATAAAATATGTAAATATTAAAAACTCTTCAAAATAAATTTAATACAATTTAATTTTTAAAATTTATTTCTGCTTAATATAATTGAACGGTGTAACACGTTTGATATATGCCTGGGGATATTTATATTATAATGGATATCAATCTACCTATGTAGATATAGATATATAGACACTTATTCAATATCCCTCCTACTTTATCTGCAACTGTTTATTAAATGTAATTCTTGAATATGACACAAAACATTATTATGTTTTCTTCTCTGTTTTATTGTATTATACTTTCTTCTGCCTGCATCTCACATTTTATATTGTTTTCTGTATAATATATTTATATTGCTACAGCTTGTCCTAATCCTTTGTTTATTATATTTTCTTGTTTATCTACATTTCTACATGAAATGTACTTAGATAACAGAATACTCATCTCTGTATTTTTTTACATTTCTCACAGATTCTCACTGTTTCTAATTCTGAAACACCAATGCTTCTCAGATTACTGCAGCTTTATCTCATGAGTTTGAAGTTATCAGTGGGTATCACTAAAGAATACATCTAGCTTCTTTCCCAGTTAGATTATCTCTGTAGAAGCAGAACATTTCCATTTATGGGAGGGATTTCTTTAACCATATTTCTTTGTATTTTATTTAGTAGAATAGTTTTCTGAATTTTTAGTATGTGATATATCTTGTGCTTGCTTACTAGTGATATACTTTACTTTTCTGTTTATGTGTATGTGTGTGACTTGACCTTGATAAGATAAAATGTGACTGTTTTTTTCAAATAAATCTTTATATACTAGAGTCCCGATAATGCAATAAAATGAAACAGTACTTTATATGTAAGTTTAATATAAATAACCTAATACCAAGATTGGTACTTTATAATTTATCAGCTTTACCTCCAAACTGTAGTGTAATCAACTACCACAAAGCACTGTAAAATATGTAACTAAGAAAGCACACCATAAGGAAAACATATCTAGAAATTTTAGAATGTTACAATTACTGAAGATTCCAGTCTAAATATAATAGTGTGAACACAACATATAAGTTGTTTTATTTTTTATTTTATTTATTTTTTAAAGTTCATTTATTTATTTGAATACAGAGTTACAAAGAGGTAGAGGTGGGGAGGGAGAGATAGAGGGAAAGCCTTCCATCCACTGGTTCACTCCCCAGATGGCCGCAACAGCCAGAACTGAGATGATCCGAAGCCAGCAATGAGTTTTTTCCAGGTCCCCCATGTGGGTGCAGGGGACCATAGATTTGGACTATCTTCTAGTGCTCCACCAGGCCATAGCAGAGAGCTGGATTGGAAGTGGAGCAGCTGGGATGCAAAATAGCACCCATACTGGATATCAGCACCGCAAGCAGCAGCACTACAACTATACCACAGTGCCATCCCTGCAACATATAAGTTTAAGCTGCATTAAGATAGTTTTTCATTGCCATAAAAAAGAAAGTACAGGGACTAGCATTGTTGCATAGTAGGTAACACTGGCATCCCATATAGTCATCAGTCCATATGCTAGCTGCTCCGCTTCTAATCCAGCTCCATGTTAGAAGCCAGGGGAAAGAAGATGGCCCAAGGGTTTTGACCCCTGCCTCCCTTGTGGGAACCTTGGATGAACCTCCTGACTCCTGGCTTTGGCATAGACCAGCGCTGGCAGTTGCAGCTATCTGGGTGATGAACCTGTGAAAAGAACTCTCTCTCTCACTCTATATCTCTGTCTCTCTCTCTCCTCCTTCTTGGTAACTCAGACATTCAAAATAAATAAATATATTTTTAAAAAAGTAAAATATATTTCCATAAAGGATGAGATTTAGAAAAAACTGGAAAATATAAAAGACACTGTATCAAATAAAATTATAAATAAATGCATTTTTAAAATTCTGTTTTCATGTATTAAAACACTTTATATAGATGAAATATTATATTTTATAACTTTACTTGTAATTTTTGTGACTTAATTGCTCTTGCTTTAAGAATAGTATATGGAAATTAACTTACAAAACAAATATTGGGTACAAAATACTAAATTAGCTAAAGTTCAGACAGCCACTTCAAGTTCATTGAGTACAAAGAGGGCATTTTTCTTAAAGTGGAAAATCAAAATATCATATATAAACAAATTGTAGCATAGCATAATATAAATTACAACTGATGGGTCTAAAATACTTTGGCTGCCTTGCCTATAACTTAACTAAGTAAAATATAAATACAATTGCCCATTTGGATATTGTGAGTAGGAGTGTCTGGATTCTAGACCTAGCTCCATATCGAAATCAATTTTTCTGCTAAGGTTTATCCTTGGAGACAGCAATGATTACTCAAATAATTTGATCCCTGCCACCTAATTGGAGACAAAGACTAGATTTCAGCTTCTTGGTGTCATTTCGACCCTGTTAGAAATTTCATTTGTACTGTATACATATAGATTTTTTTTCCTGTCATTACTCCCTAAACACACAATGTAACAATTGTTTACATGGTATTTATATTATATTAACATTATAAGTAATTGAGGCATGATTTAAAGTATAGGAGAGAATGTGAATAGATTATATGCAAATACCACATCATTTCACAAAAGGGACTTGAGCACCCACATATTTTGCATTGGAAGGAAAGTCTAGAAACAATTCCCCAGAGACACTGAACAACAACTGTACAGCTAAATGATTATTTCATTTGCATGTTATTTTAATGCTGTGCATAGATTATGAATAATATACAGCAGGAAAATGTTATTATCAGTACAATGTTTTCAGTACAAGCATGATGGTAAATAGAATGCCAATTTGGAAATATTTGGGTGCAGACAGAAAGTTTTTTATATTGTAAATTGACAAAATGTATTGAAAAACTTAACAATGAACAATTCAATTCCAAATTCTTTTTTTTTTTTTTTTATTTGACAGGTAGAATTATAGGCAGTGAGAGAGAGAGAGAGAGAAAGGCCTTCCTTCTGTTGGTTCACTCCCCAAATGGCTGCCACGGCTGGCGCTGTTCTGATCTAAAGCCAGGAGCCAGGTGCTTCTTCCTGGTCTCTACTGCGGGTGCAGGGGCCCAACCCCTTGGGCCATCCTCCACTGCCCTCCCGGGCCACGGCAGAGAGCTGGACTGGAAGAGGGGCAGCCGGGACTTGAACCTGGTGCCCATATGGGATGCCGGCGCCGCAGGCAGAGGATTAACCAAGAGAGCCCCTCAATTCCAAATTCTTGTATTTTTATCTTGTTTATTCGAAAAGCAAGTGACAGAGTAAAAGAGAGAGTGAGAGACAGATGCTTCATTTGCTATTTCCCTGCATAGTGACAAAAATGATTGAGGTTGGGACAAACTGAATCCAGGAGCCAGGAATCCCATTCTTGTCTCCCACATGGGTGTCAGAGACTCAAGTACTTGGGATAGCTTCTGTGGCCTTCTGAGGCAGATCAGCAGGGTGCTGGATAGGAAGCAGAACAGCTGGAACTGGAACTGATGGTCTAATACAGTATACTAGTTTTGCGTTGTAGTAACTGCTATACTAAAACGGCACTCCTCAAAAGATTTTAATTCTCTTTATGTGACAGTAAGGTAGTGTGCCATAATTAACATACTTTACTTTGAGGCTTTTAGAAAGTATAAAACATATATTTGTGCTACATTTCCATATCTGGCTTGTTCTCCTTTTATTAGTTAATAAAACATTGTATTGTCAGATGTGGGTTTGCATTATAGTGGCAATAATAATAAACAGAAAAATGGGAGAATTTTGTGAGCAAAACTGGTGTATGGGTCCTGTCTGAGGGCAGTGTCAAGGAGGCACAAATAGGTAGTTGCCAAAAGGTCCTTGATGGTGTCAGTCATCAACTGCTTCATAAAGATGCAGGAAGGAATTCTTCAACATCTTTCTGCAGTGATAAATTAATTATTTCCTTTTTCTTAGTTACTCTTAACTGAAAAAATAAAATGAGAATGGGTCTCCTTTATTCAGTAAATAATTAAAATATAGCTATCATAAGGATGGGTTTATGATGACTATCTATCCACTATTCATCTAATATGTGACTAGAAAAAACAAGGAGCTTATTCCTATTTGTTTATGATGAAATCCTGGCCTATGTAAAAAGGAAATATTTCTTTATAAAAAGGAAAATTAAAAGGGAACTTTCAATCATCTCCACAGTCTCTTATCCATGCCTCCATAAAGGAGCAGATGGTTCCGAGTTTGATATACATCGTGCTACGGCTTGTTAAAGTAGCTAATGATTCATTTTATTAAAACTCAGTTATTTAAGGAATAGTTCATCCTTCCTCTACCTCATTCTTTTTATTTTTTAAGTGTTATGGACTAATAGGCACCAGGACTCAAGCTGATGTCATATGTTCTCTACTCACTATTCTCTCACAAAGGACAAATTAGGCCCTCAAGTCCAGGTAGACTCTAAATACAAGGATAGTGGATTTATCTCCCTCTCTTCTGTCAGCAACTAAGTGAGAGAGACTAAATCCAGGGCAATACTCTAGGGTCATCTGAGCAAACTCAAATATATTCTTTGCATCTATTTATCTTACTCTCCTTCTCTGTAGGTACAGCTAAAGTTGTAGATTCCAAAATTATCTTAGAAAAATCAAAATACAGTTTGATGGCTTTTTTTTAAACCATTTTCCCCAGTAGGTATTTTGGTTTTTTATCATTTTGTATATTCAGAAGTGGAAAAAAAAGTGAGTCCACCACGAAAATGTTAGGAGGTATCATTACAGATACTTTTTTTTTTTAATTCCTGCCACATGATAAGTCCTTTAATACAACACCACATTTTATTTACCAAACATCTGTATAAATTAACTTATATGGTTACCCTTGGTTATTGGATAACGTGAAGGAGTTTCAATATGATTAGGTAATTCACTAAGATCTGACGGGTGGTAAATGAAAAAGTCATATTTCACACATTGGTCATTCTGACTCTAGAACTTGAATTCTTATACTGTGTTGAACACAGGCCCGTGATTTTGGCTCAGTGACTCCAAGAAAGCAGCTGCTAAGTGAAAATAAAAGCAGTTTCTCACTGTGATTCAAAAAAGACAACTTCTGCTCCTGCTGTTGTTTCCTTGCTTGCATGTAGAGCCATAGACACCAGCACAGATTTGACAAAGTTTGCTTTTGATTGTAACCATCATCTCCATGGGTGAATGGTTGGGATGGGGGTGAGGCAGTACATAACAGACATGCTAGGGGCACAGGTGTGTTTCCAGATTGGTCAGGAGGTATCACAGGCACAAAGAAGCCATGACTAAAGGAGATGGATAGCAGATTTTCCCCTTACATCTCAGACAGCAGGTCTCCTCCTGTCTTATCTTCAGGTCCTGGCAACACAGACTGGTTTCCCTGGATACAAGAGCTTCCCTGCTTAGAAGGACTGAATCATCAAGTGCGTTTGAATTTGTTCAGGCAGTCTTAGAAAGGACAAATGCTCCCTGAAAAATATGAGAGGCCTATTTTTATTGAAGTGAATGCAATAAGTTGGTTTATAAATCATTATATATGGTCAGGCATTAGGAATTTTATAGTAGTCTTCAATTATAAATAGCACTTCCTATGGTTATTTTTAAAGTACTTGAAACCTATATATTTTAATAAATTATTTTATTGTATCACTGATATATATCAGATTTCACTCCAATATCAACACATTATATTTATGTCTCTTTTTAATAACTGTTTATTGACATCAGGGAATGCTAAAATTACTGATTTTGAGGTTTCAGAGTGAGAATCACACCTTTTCATTCTTTCTGTCAGCCACAGCTCCTAGGATAATGTCTTATCTATTGTATTTTCAGTGTTTTTTGAGGGTGACGCTGCTTTTTCCAATCCCAAACTCTGATTATATTAAGTAATTTATTCCATTTAATATTGATTGACCTTTATATAAAAATACTTTCAGTTTTGGAAATATAAAGTTAGATATTTAATGGTATATTTCTTGCAGATAATTCCCAATTAGGACAGGTGGAAAGCAGGAAAAGTGTTTAAGTCTATAAAAAATTTTCACTCATAAATATGACTTTTGAAGGAAGTTGTTGACATCCCAAACAGTGTGCAAAATGTCATGGAAAACATAAACCTGATCTGGACTGTCCTAATGACTTCCTAGGGAATTTCATTGTTGTGGTAGAGAGGAGGTAATAGCAGCAGAGACTTTCAGAATAAGACAAGGCAGGAATGGGGAATAGCCAGCCCAAAGGTCATATAAGGCCCATGAAATCCTTTGGTCTGGCCCTGCCATGGCCAACCACAGGAGGGAATCAAAATTCAGTAAGTCTGTAACAGGCTAATTTTAAGTTGATTATTTTATATAAACTGTAAATGATGTTATAAATAATATAAATAACCCTGGTTAGAAAAAAGCTTCCCCACCCCTGATTGACAACACTTTGCTTCTTCATAATCCCTTGTCAGTAAAAGTACCTAAGGGTGTAAGTAGATAGGAAGAGTATCCAGAAAGTGATGTCAACTTTTGGTAACAGTTCTAAATAAAGCAGTAAAATTGGCAGTAAATTTGTTTTTTTTAAATGTTGGAATCTTAGTAAGGATAATGAGAAATATTTTTAAAAGTCATCATGATTGAAGTTAGAATAGTGCATCTGGATGGACACAAAATCACAGGAACTCCCAATGCAGGCACCCTGAATACATGGTGTTTGTAATCCTCCTGCTGTGGGTGAACCTGAAAAATGTCCGATAATCTAGTGCTTACATTCCAACTGGAGTGTATCATCAAGGTGTTTCAGAATCTTAATGATCCTTTATGTGTGAAGTGACGTATCCAGCTTGTAAAAACATTGCATCTACTATTCTGGGAGAAACAGAACACGTGCCTGAAGGTCCCAGGGAGCCCAGTGGCCTTTGACTGTGTATGTTCTTATCATTATGAATACAACTCAACACTCTGGAATGATACATCATTTATGAGAATTTGACTTGGCATTTCAATTCTTTGTCAGCTCAAAAAAAAAAAAACAGCTTTCAGCTGAAAAAAAGAGCTTTTAAGTCATCCTCACAATGAATATGTATAGTTTTAAAATTTCTTTATAATTCTAATATTAAAGAACTCAATTAATATTTGATATTTCCCAAAATGGAATTTCAGTCCTGGCAAACTTCATTGGTGATTTTCAGTTGAGATTTTAAGAAAAAATTTGTAATAAATCTCCAATATTTCCTGGAATATAGAAGCAAAGAGAATACCTCATTCTATGAACCAACATTGTCCAAGTACCAAAACAAAATAAATTATTACAAGAAAAATATAGACCGATATATTTCTAAGACATAGATACAAACATCTTTGACAAAAATGTAAAATTAATTCCAGAGCATATAAAATAATATACTCCATAACCAATTGGGATTTATTTCAGGTATTCTAAGCTGATCTGGCATTCAAACATCAGTTAAATTTATGCCACAATGTCCATCTCTCCCTCCCTCCCTCTCTCTCTCCCTCCCTCTCTCTGTCTTTCACTCTCTCTCTTTCCCCCGTTTTCTCTCTGATGATCTCTCCTTAATATAAATAAAATAAGTCTTAAAAAACTAGTTTTGCTTACACTTGATTTATTCATCTGTGCCAAAAATCTATAAGAATCAACAAAGACAAACTACCAGGACTAATAAGCAATCATAGAAAATGTACCAGATGCAAAGATAGTATCCAAAAATCAGTTCCTTTGCTGTGTACTCACAATGAAAATTTTAGTTGGATTTAAACAACACTACATTTCACATCTCCCACTAAAAGAAATAATTGGGCATATATCTAACAAAAAATTGCAAAATTTGTGAGAAAAATAACAGAACTTTAATGGAAGGAATCAAACAAGAATTAGAGATCTATTCTACATCATGACACAAGCATAAACACTGTAAAGATGTTATTTCTTCAATTCAGTGCAATCCCAGTTGAAATCACTGGACATTCTATGGATATCAACAAACAGATTGTAAATTTCATATCAAAATGAAAAGACTCATTTATATGAGGCATAAAATACAATATTGACAGTTGAATAAAATTTAAATAAAATTATAGACACTACCAGACTTCAAGACTTACTGTAAAGCCGCAACAGTAAAGAGAGTAAGTAAAGACACAACTTTTAATATGCTGCTTAGGTTGCCAACATCCCAAATCAGATTGCCTGATGTTGACTTCTAGCTGTACTTCCATTTCCAGCTTTCTCAAAATATACATCTCAGGGGTAGCAGGGGATGACTCAAGTGCTTGGGCCCTGAATCCCATATAGGAGACCCAGATTGTGTTCTGAACTCCTGGAATCAGCCTGGTCAAGCCCTAGCATTGTGCACATTTGAGAAGTAAACTTGTGTATGGAAAACCTCTCTGTCTCTCTTTTAATCTGTACTTCCCCAGCAAACAAACAAAAAACATGGTGGGATTATGAAAGGATGGTAAATGGATCAAATGAACAAAACAGAATGCTTCTAAATAGATCACAAAAGTGTAATTAACTAAAATAGTAAACCTCACAAAGACAAACTGGTAAAAATTAGACTTTCCCATAGATGATGTTGGACAGTAAAAGGGGGACACAAGTAGACATAAACCTTATAATAATCACAAAAAGTAACTCAAATTTGATCAAAACTTACATTTGATAAAAGACATAAAAGACTACTTTACAAAATATAAAGAAGTCTTAAAACAACAATAAAACAACTAATAAATTAATTATAAACTGAAGTAAAGAATGTAACAGATACCTGAAAAGGAAGATATACAGATGGAAATTAAGTATATGAAATCATAATCCAAAACATATTCTAAAGCAAAGTATACAAAAATCTCAGTTACTAAGGAGGAATAGGAGCCAGAGTTATGGAAAAGTGGATTAAACTACACCTAGTGAAGCCAAAACCCCTTATGACCACCTTATTGGATCCCAGCTGATGCTCTGCTTCCAATCCAGTTTCTTGCTAATCTGCCGGGAAAAGCAGCAGAAGATAGTAAAAGTACTTGAGTCTCAACACCCATGTGGGAGACCTGGATGAAGCTCCTGGCTCTTGAATTTGGTCTAGATTAGCACCAAATCAATGGCGCAATTTGGAGAGCAAGGAAGCAAAGGAAGTCCTCTCTCTCTAACTCTGCCTTTGAAGAAAAACAAACAAACAAACAAACAAAAAAAAAAAAAAAAAAAAACACAACTTTTTAAAAAGCCCACTGGGGCAGCGCTATGGAGAAACAGGTAAAGCTGCTTCCTGAAGTGCAAGCATCCCGGATAGGTGCCGATTCAAGTCCCGGCTGCTCTACTTCCAATGCAGCTCTCTGCTATAGTCTGGGAAA
This sequence comes from Oryctolagus cuniculus, assembly GCF_964237555.1. Lineage (NCBI taxonomy): Eukaryota > Metazoa > Chordata > Mammalia > Lagomorpha > Leporidae > Oryctolagus > Oryctolagus cuniculus. The sequence goes on along the minus strand of NC_091440.1, from coordinate 47,495,549 downwards.
GCAGTAGAAGATGATCAAGTCCTTGGGCCCCTGAACCCATGTGGGAGACCTGGAAGAAGCTCCTGGCTCCTGGCTTCGGATTGGCATAGCTCTGTCTGTTGCAGGGAGTGAACCAGTGGATGGAGACCTCTCTCTCTGCCTGTCCTTCTCTCTGGGTGTAACAATGACTTTCAACTAAGTAAATTAAATCTTTAAAAAAGATAATAAAAATATGTCTTTCAGGAGATGAATGGATAAACTATTACATCAATAAAATGTATTATTATTCAGTGCTAAAATGAGCTTAAATATTGATAAGACATGAATGAAATTACAGTCTTAGAAATATTAAATAGCACATTTTAATTGTCAGAATATAAAATTTAATCAGTTCATGTTCAGAAATTAATTTATATTGTGTATGTTTCAGGTAAAGACACTCATGCCTTAATATCAAAAAATACATAAATAAAATTATCGAAATGAATTAAAAGGCTCAAAAATTTTTACACAGAGCCCTCAACAATCCAAATGTGTTATTATGAAGTATACACTAAAATTAATATTTCAGGTCCTTAGGAGAAGCACCTGGCTCCTGGCTTCGGATCAGTGCAGTGCGCCAGCCGCAGCGGCCAATGTGGGGTGAACCAACGGAAAAGGAAGACCTTTCTCTCTGTCTCTCTCTCTCACTGTCCACTCTGCCTGTCCAAAAAAAAAAAAAAAAAAAAAATTCAGGTCCTTGTCTCAGGTTTACAGAAGAATTCTAAACTTGGATATAATCAAAACAGGCAACATTTCAAAGCTCAGAATTTACTTGGGGAAGCGAGAGAAATACACAGGAATGTGAGGACTTTATTTAAGGGACAGGGGTCAGAAAGATGAATGGTGAGTTCCATACCAGGCAGAGAGCAGATTAGGGGCCATGTGTGGAAGTCGGCCAGCCAGAGCCACGTGGAGGAGGAAAAAGGGGCCAGAGGGTCCATGAGCTGCAGCAGAAATCGGTGGCAAGCAAGAGGCATCCAGAACAGTGGCAGGGCTGGACACTCCATGCCTTTTATTCACTTCCAAAAGGGAGTGGTTATGTAATCTGATTAGCAAGTTGGTAAAATCCAGTGATATCAGGTATGGGCAAGAGGGGGCATGAGCGAGGCCGGTGCCATGGCACATTATGTTAATCTTCTGTCTACAGCGCTGGCATCCCATATGGGTACCGGTTCTAGTCCTGTTTGCTCCTCTTCCAGTCCAGCTCTCTGCTATGGCCTGGGAGGGCAGTGGAGGATGGCCCAGGTGCTTGGGCCCCTGCACCCATGTGGGAGACCAGGAAGAGCACTTGGCTCCTGGCTTCGGATTGGTGTAGTTCCAGCCATTACTGCCATTTGGGGAGTAACCAATGGAAGGAAGACCTTTCTCTCTGTCTCTCTCTCTCACTGTCTGTAACTCTACCTGCCAAATAAATAAATCTTTTAAAAAAAAGAGGGGGTATGGTCTATAGCTCATGAAAATAATCCTATCTGCCTGCCTGCCCATATCATTTTCCCTCAGAAATTCCAGATCCTGAATCTTAAGGGGATATTGAAGGATGTAGACTCATCGGATCTTCTTTTTTTTTTTTTTTTTTTTTTTTTTTTTTTTGACAGGCAGTGTGGACAGTGAGAGAGAGAGACAGAGAGAAAGGTCTTCCTTTGCCGTTGGTTCACTCTCCAATGGACGCCGCAGCCGGCGCACCGCGTTGATCCGATGGCAGGAGCCAGGTATTTATCCTGGTCTCCCATGGGGTGCAGGGCCAAGCACTTGGGCCATCCTCCACTGAACTCCCTGGCCACAGCAGAGAGCTGGCCTGGAAGAGGGGCAACCGGGACAGAATCCGGCGCCCCGACGGGGACTAGAACCCGGTGTGCTGACGCTGCAAGGCGGAGGATTAGCCTAGTGAGCCGCAGCGCCGGCCTCATCGGAGCTTCTATAGCTGCTTCCTACTGATCAGGAATGTAAGCCCTGCCTGTCTTGGGTCTGGAAATCTCTTTTTATCTCATCTCATGAATTTGCTACATAAGCTTGAGTACTCTCTGCCACCACCAATGGCTGTGTCCCCAGCATGGTCATCATTACTCTCAGAAGCCATGGAGTTCTGAAACAGATAAGTTTATCAATCAGAAAAAGCAAAAATTGGGACAAGAAAAATTGCAAATGAAGTGTCCCTTAATATAGAAATAACATATTTTATAGAATCCCAGATAGTGGGTGGTGATAGGCTATCCTTCTGCAGATTATAAAACCAATTAGCCTGAGCATAGAGATTTTTAAATTCTTTTTCAGTGAGCATGCTACTGTTCAAATAAAGGCAGAGGATTCCGTCAGTCACTGCACATGTTCCTCCTTGTTTTATTAATATATATTCCAAGGCCTGTCTATTGTCCATAACTACCTTGGAAAGAGTGTCAATTTACGGAAGTACTTGCTGTAAACGCTGACTTGAAGTGTAGGCCAAATTACCCAAAGCAATGGTGAGGTTTTTAAAATCAGCTTCATGTGGCTCACCAGGACTTTTAATCATTATAACAGAAGAACTCACTAAGGAGTTTCTCTGCCAACAAAAGCTCCCAGAAAGAATAAAAAGAAGAGATAGGTACAACATCACTGCCCTAAAGTGCAACATTCTTGATGTGATGAAAGCAAAAGCTTTACTCATATTTTTGCTTTTTGAATAGGTATTTAAGATCTTCAACTGGCTACAGGAATAATCAGACTTGTCTTTGAATTCATCTGTGATGACTAATGAGGTAGAAGTTTAAGCCTTGACAAATGTACCTAGCTTGGGATGCCCTGTAATTTCACTGAGATAGGTATGCCCAGTAGCACCTGGTAGGGCCTCTTCCATTTAAGCTGCACCTAATCTAAGGAGACCCTTCCTTCCAAGTTTTTATAAGACTAAATCTCCCAGGGAAATAGGCTGCTCATGAGTCTTAGGATATGGCACTGGGAGAACTTTATTACCATACTCTACCCAAGCATTCTGTACCTGGCCTAAATTGATAATATACTTTATCTGATCTTGAACCTGCAAATCAAAGAGGATGTCAGGGATTAGTAAGGGCCTTCCATATAGCATCTCATATGGACTAAGCTTTAAGGCAGTCTTGGGGGTTTTAATCATCCTGAGAAGGGTAGTAGGCAATAGTTTAAGCCATGTTTCTGAGGTCTCCTGGCAAAGTTTAGCAAGGATTTTCTTAAGACTATGATTGGCCTTTTCAACTTTACCCAATGACTGAGGTCTCCCAGAGGCATGGAGATAGTAAGAAATTCCTAGAGCAGCAATTTCCTGTTGAGTTGTTTTAGATACAAATGAAGGTGCATTGTCACTTTGGATTGACTGTGGGAGTCCAAAGCATGGCACAATGTCCTTTAGCAAGGCTTTTGACAGCTCCCTATGCCTTTTATGTTTGAGTTGGGAAGGCTTCTCTCCACCCTGTGAAAGTATCAATAAAAACTACAAGATATTTAAAGTTACTTGTTGGAGGCATATTAGTGAAATCAACCTGCCAATCTTCTGGATATACACCCCTCCTCTGCACAGAAGTCAACAAGGGAGGTAGTTTGACAGGACTACCAGAGTTATTTTGAAACCACATTGGGCAAGAATGAGTTATTTCCCTTATAACAGAGTTTAGTCCTTTCCCTCCAAACACTCAGGGGCTAGTTTCATTGAAGTTTTTCTTCTCAGATGGGTAGAATCATGTATTTCCTTAATACTTTGCTATTAAGAGGTCATTGGGAGCATTACTTTATGATCCAAAGTCTACCATCTATTGAAATCTTTAGTAGAACTGTGTTCTTGGGCCCATTCAATCTCATATTCAGTATAGTGAGGTTCTTTAGTCATTACTGGAGACTGAAGTATTAGAGCCATTTCCAGAGCTTCCTGTGTGCAGCTCTTTTTGCTGTTTTATCTACTAGCGCATTTCCCTTGCTAACATAGTTTCTCCCTTTTGATGTCCCTTGCAATGAATGACAGCTTCATCCAAAGACTCTAGTACTGCCTGAAGTAGAGCTAATATCTCTTTTCCATATTTAACAGGGGGATTCTCTGTAGTCAGTAAGCCTCTTTCTTTCCAACTGATGCATGTGTATGTAACACAAGGAAAGCATATTTGGAATCTGTATTTATATTAATTCACTGACCTTTTTCTAATTGCAAGGCTCTAGCTAATGCAATAATTTCAGCCTTTTGTGATGAAGTATTGCTTGGTAATGCTTGTGCTTCTATTACCTAAGTAAGATCCACTATGGCATAACCAGACTTTTTAATTCCTTCCTTCATGTAGCTACTGCCATCAGTAAACCACTCAATATTTGAATTCACTAGAGGTTCATCTCGAAGGTCAGATCTACTAGAATATACCTGTCCTATAGTATCTACAAAAGAATTAGTTAACTCCTCAGTGCCCTCAGATGGCAACAGAGTTACAGGGCTGAAGACCTGGCACACCTTGGAGTTATCTCAGGTGAATCTAACAAAAGAGTTGATATTTTGTGAGATGCCCTCCTGTTAGCTATTGATGTCCTTTAGTTTCCAAGACCCCCTGTACCTGGTGTGAAGTCTGAACTTCAAGTGGCTGGCCTAAAGTCAGTTTGGTGGCTTCCTCCACCAAGAGTGCTGTAGCAGGACACTTTGTAGCCACAGAATCTAGCTGTTAATAAAAATAGTCCACTGGTCATGGAAGTGGACCCAATTTCTCAGTCAGTACTCTTAGAGCGACCCCCTCTTTCTCTGCTATAAACAGGATGAATGGCTAAATCTGGTTAGGAATTCCTAATGCTTAGTCTTCTGTTAAATCTCTTTAATTCTTTGGAATGATTTCTGTAACTCCTCTGTCCAGCAAAATGGATTTGTGTCAAAACCTTTTAGAGCTTCATACAAAGGCTTGGCTATTAATCTAACTCCTGGAATCCATATTCTACAGAATCCTGCCATTCCCCAAAATGTCCCTAGCTGCTTTCTAGTCTGTGGTGACTAAACACATAGGAAAACTTACTTTCTCTTTGCTGAAAGAACATGCTTTCCTGGAGATAGAATATATCTCAGATAATCTACTTCCTTTTAGAAATCAGCTTTTGTTGGGGAAACTGTGTATCCTCATTTAACTAGGCAGTTCAGATCTGGATGGTATTTTCATCTGAGTCCTCCTTGGAGGGGCTGCAAATGAGAATTTTATCTACATATTGTAAGATCACTCCATTCTTTAGCTGTAATTCCCTGAGTTCCCTGGCAAGTGCATTGCCAAGCACTTATGGGCTGTCCCAGAACCCTTGGGGGAGAACAATCCATACATATTGCTGAGGTATACCTGAAATCCATTCAGTCCATTAAAAGGAAAATAAAAACTAAGATTCTGAACTTAATGTTATGCAGAAGAAAGCATGCTTTAGGTCCAAAACTATATGTTATGAGGTCCCTTGAGGTATTTGTGTCAATATCAGTAAAGTCAATATAGTATAAGGATTTGGCACAATAAGATGAATTGGAATAACTGCCTCATTAACTGCCCTAAGTTCTTGAACCATCCTATATTCTCCATTTGGCTTTAAAACAGGCAAGATAGAAGTATAACGGGGCAACTGATATGGGATAAAGAGTCCGTGTTTTAGAAATGTATCAATTAAAGGTTGCAGTCCCCTTTTAGCGTCTGTCTTTATTGGATACTGACATTGATCAGAAAATGCAGTCTTATCCTTTAAGAAAACCTTGACAGGCACAGCATGTGTAGCCCATCCAGGAATTCCCTGATCCCAAATTTGAGGATCTACTCTTTCTATTATTTCAGAATGCATATTATCTAAACCAGGCCCTCAGTATTTACTAACATCATAACAAATGACTTAAGTTTATGGGATACTAACTTTAAGGAACACCTAATGTTGAAAACAAATCCCTTCCAAGTAATAGAGTTGGACAATCTAACATGACTAAAAAGTGGTGAGTAATAAGAACATTTTCTATCTGGCACATCAAAGGTAAGGTAAATCTTTGGGACTGAGGTTCCTCATTGACTCCCACAACAGTACAACTCTTAAGGGAAAGTGGTCTAGCATGGAAAGTGAGCACAAAGTAAGTGGCTCCTGTGTCAATTAAAAAGTTAACATGCTTACCTGCAAACCTCAATGATCACCTGGGGCTCTTGGTTAGAGATGTTAATCTCCTCTGGAAATTTCAATCTTCAGAGGAAGGCATAGGTAGAGCAGGAGACCCTCTCTCCCTTCAGAGAAGGGGACAGTCTCTCTTCCAATTGCCACTCTTTTTGCTTCTGGGGAATGTCATGAGGGGAACTCCCTGGTTAGAACACTCTTTCTGCAAGTGTCCTGAAGCACATTCCTGCTGCGGCAGGATTTCTCATGGACTGACTATGAGATTGCAACAAGCTAGGTTCAGCTATTGCCATCTGGTGAGCCTGTGATCCAACCTGCTTCTCATGTTGGAGCACCCTCTCTTCTAACTCATCCTTGTTGTTAAACACTTGAAATGCTATTTCTATCAATTGGTTCATGGGAGTTTGAGGTCCTATGGTTAGTTTTTGGAGCTTTTTTTCTAATATCTGGTGCTGATTGCATGATGAAATAAGTACCAAGGTAAGCTTGCCATACTGGAGATTCAAAATCTAAGTTGGTATCTCTTTTTATTGCTGCTACTAATTGTCCCTAGAATGTAGCTGTATTCTCATCCAGACTTTGTGCTATCTCTTTGATCTTTTCATAGTTTATGGGTTATATAATACATTTCCTCATGCCTGCCAGTAAACATGAGACCATGTGATCTTTTAACTGTGAACATGATACCCCCTTTTGGTAATTCCATTCAGGTGCAATATTCAGAACTGCAAAAGCCCCTACAGCGAATTTGTCAGGATACTGAATTGACATCTCATCAGCATATTTCTGCGCTTCTATCCAAATATGATACTTTTCTTCAGCTGTAAAACTAGTAGATAAAATAAGATGTATATCATTCCAATTAAGGTCATAAGCTAAGGTTAGAGCTTGGAACTCCTCAGAATATCTAGTATGATTTTCTAAAAATCTCCTCATCTTTTGTTTACAAAGAGTTAAGTTAGGTAGAGTGAGAAGTAAATGCATTTTAAAGGTCCCTGACTTCTCTCCAGGGACAGAGCATCCCTCCTGTCTGTCAATAGGAGGCTCCACTACTAGTAACCCCAGTTATGCTAACCTCTGGGGCAAGAAGGGTTAAAAGGAAGGGGCCTTGGAGCAGTAGGTGAAAGGTCAGGCTCAGAAGCACAGAAAGGGATACAGTACTCTTGAGATGACTCTGGTGTCACACATGTTGAGACTGGTAGCTGAGAACCAGTCAGTAATGGATGATCAATTATATCCACTGACTACTTGTTTTTCTTTTGGATAGCAAAGGCATCCTATAGCCCAAACTTCCTTTTAGGATTGAAACTTTGATATAATATTATAAAGGCCTGTACATAACAACATCAGACCATTTTTTTTAATTTTTTTTTCTTTTTTATTTTTTTTTAACTTTTATTTAATGAATATAAATTTCCAAAGTACGACTTATGGATTACAATGGCTTCCCCCCCATACCGTCCTTCCCACCCACAACCCTCCCCTTTCCCACTCCCTCTCCCCTTCCATTCACATCAAGATTCATTTTCGATTATCTTAATATACAGAAGATCAGCTTAGTATACATCAAGTATGGATTTCAACAGTTTGCTCCCACACAGAAACATAAAGTGAAAAATAATAGATGATTTTTTTTAAATGATGATGAAATCAGAGCAGACCTATTGTCATGTTTAATCCCAGTGAGAGTCAAGTTGGGAATTGATAATTTCTTTCTTTTTTTTTTTTTTTTACAGAGGATCAGTTTAGTATGCATTAAGTAAGGATTTCAACAGTTTGCACCCCCATAGAAACACAAAGTGAAATATATTGTTTGAGTACTTGTTATAGCATTAAATTTCAATGTACAGCACATTAAGGACAGAGATCCTACATGAGGAGTAAGTGCACAGTGACTCCTGTTGTTGACTTTACCAATTGACACTCCTGTCTATGGCATCAGTAATCTCCCTATGCTCCAGTCATGAGTTTCCAAGGCTATGGAAGCCCTCTGAGTTCTCCGACTCTTATCTTGTTTAGACAAGGTCATAGTCAAAGTGGAGGTTCTCTCCTCCCTTCAGAGAAAGGTACCTCCTTCTTTGAAGACCTGTTCTTTCCACTGGGATCTCACTCGCAGAGATCTTTTGCCAGAGTGTCTTGGCTTTCCATGCCTGAAATACTCTCATGGGCTTTTCAGCCAGATCCGAATGCCTTTAGGGCTGATTCTGAGGCCAGAGTGCTATTTAGGACATCTGCCATTCTATGAGTCTGCTGAGTATCTCACTTCCCATGTTGGATCACTCTCCCCTTTATTTACTCCATCGGTTAGCGTTAGCAGGTACTAGACTTGTCTATGTGCTCCCTTTGACTCCCAGTCCCTCCACCATGACCAACTGTGAACTGAAACTGATCACCTGGAACAGTGAGATGACATTGGTACATGCCACCTCAATGGGATTGAATTGGAATCCCCTGGTATGCTTCCAACTCCACCACTTGGGGCAAGTCACCCTGAGCATGTCCCAAATTATACATCCCTTCCCTCTCCCATTCCCACTCCCATGTTCAACAGGGATCACATTTCAGTTAATTTTCAACACTTAAGAATAACTCTGTGATAATTACAGAATTAAACCAGTCATATTAAGTAGAACAGATAAAAAAAACTACTAAGAGGGATAATGTATTAAGTTGTTCATTAACAGTCAGGGCTATGCTGATCAAGCCACCATTTCCCATAGTGTCCACCTCACTCCAACAGGTTTCCCTCTTGGTGTTCAGTCAGTCGTCACTGATCAGGGAGAACATATGGTATTTGTCCCTTTGGGACTGGCTTATTTCACTCAGCATGATATGTTCCAGATTCCTCCATTTTGTTGCAAATGACTGGATTTCGTTGTTTCTTACTGCGGTATAGTATTCGATAGAGTACATATCCCATAATTTCTTTATCCAGTCTACCGTTGATGGGCATTTAGGTTGGTTCCAGGTCTTAGCTATTGTGAATTGAGCTGCAATAAACATTAGGCTGCAGACCTCTTTTGTGTTTGCCAATTTAAATTCCTTTGGGTAAATTCCAAGGAGTGGGATGGCTGGGTCGAACGGTAGGGTTATCTTCAGGTTTCTGAGGAATCTCCAGACTGACTTCCATAATGGCTTGACCAGTTTGCATTCCCACCAACAGTGGGTTAGTGTCCCTTTTTCCCCACATCCTCGCCAGCATCTGTTGTTGGTAGATTTCTGCATGTGAGCCATTCTAACCGGGGTGAGGTGAAACCTCATTGTGGTTTTGATTTGCATTTCCCTGATTGCTAATGACCTTGAACATTTTTTCATGTGCCTGTTGGCCATTTGGATTTCCTCTTTTGAAAAATGTCTATTGAGGTCCTTGGCCCATCTCTAAAGTGGGTTGTTTGTTTTGTTGTTGTGGAGTTTCTTGATCTCTTTGTAGATTCTGGTTATTAACCCTTTATCTGTTGCATAGTTTGCAAATATTTTTTTTCCCATTCTGTCGGTTGTCTCTTCACTCTCCTGACTGTTTCTTTTGCAGTACAGAAACTTCTCAATTTGATGCAATCCCAATAGTTGATTTTGGCTTTGACTGCCTGTGCCTCCCATATCTTTTCCAGAAATTCTTTGCCTGTGCCAATATCTTGAAGGGTTTCTCCAATGTTCTCTAGTAACTTGATGGTGTCAGGTCGTAGATTTAGGTCTTTAATCCATGTTGAGTGGATTTTTGTGTAACGTGTAAGGTAGGGGTCTTGCTTCATGATTCTGCACGTGGAGATCCAATTTTCCCAGCACCATTTATTGAATAGACTGTCCTTGCTCCAGGAATTAGTTTTAGATCCTTGATCAAATATAAGTTGGCTGTAGATGTTTGGGTTGATTTCTGGTGTTTCAATTCTGTTCCATTGGTCTATCCATCTGTTTCTGTACCAGTACCATGCTGTTTTGATTACAACTGCCCTGTAGTATGTCCTGAAATCTGGTATTGTGATGCCTCCAGCTTTGTTTTTGTTGTACAAGATTGCTTTAGCTATTCGAGGTCTCTTGTGCCTCCATATAAATTTCAGCACCATTTTTTCCAGATCTGAGAAGAAGGTCTTCGGTATCTTGATTGGTATTGCATTGAATCTGTAAATTGCTTTTGGGAGAATGGACATTTTGATGATATTGATTCTTCCAATCCATGAGCATGGAAGATTTTTCCATTTCTTGGTATCCTCTTCTATTTCTTTCTTTAAGGTTTTGTAATTTTCATCGTAGAGATCTTTAACGTCTTTGGTTAAGTTGATTCCAAGGTATTTGATTGTTTTTGTAGCTATTGTGAATGGGATTGATCTTAGAAGTTCTTCCTCAGCCATGGCATTGTCTGTGTATACAAAGGCTGTTGATTTTTGTGCATTGATTTTATACCCTGCTACTTTGCCAAAATCTTCTATGAGTTCCAATAGTCTCTTAGTAGAGTTCTTTGGGTCCCCTAAATAAAGAATCATGTCATCTGCAAAGAGGGATAGTTTGAGTTCTTCCTTCCCAATTTGTATCCCTTTAATTTCTTTTTCTTGCCTAATAGCTCTGGCTAGAACCTCCAGAACTATATTGAATAGCAGTGGTGAGAGTGGGCATCCCTGTCTGGTACCAGATCTCAGTGGAAATGCTTCCAACTTTTCCCCATTCAATAGGATGTTGGCCGTGGGTTTGTCATAGATTGCTTTGATTGTATTGAGGAATGTTCCTTCCAAACCCAGTTTGCTTAGAGTTTTCATCATGAACGGGTGTTGTATTTTATCAAATGCTTTCTCGGCGTCTATTGAGATAATCATATGGTTTTTCTTCTGCAGTCTGTTAATGTGGTGTATCACATTGATTGTCTTGTGCACAATAAACCATCCCTGCATACCAGGGATAAATCCCACTTGGTCTGGGTGGATGATCTTTCTGATGTGTTGTTGCATTCTATTGGCGAGAATTTTATTGAGGATTTTTGCATCTATGTTCATCAGGGATATTGGTCTGTAATTCTCTTTCAGTGCTGCATCTTTCTCTGGCTTAGGAATTAAGGTGATGCTGGCTTCATAGAATTTGGGAGGACTCCCTCTTCTTCGATTGTTCTGAATAGTTTGAGAAGAATTGGAGTTAGTTCTTCTTTAAACGTCTGGTAGAATTCAGCAGTGAATCCATCTGGTCCTGGGCTTTTCTTTGTTGGGAGGGCCTTTATTACTGTTTCAATTTCTGTCTCAGTTATGGGTCTGTTTAGGTTTTCTATGTCTTCCTGGTTCAATTTAGGCAGGTTGCATGTGTCCAGGAATCTATCCATTTCTGATAGGTTTCCCTGTTTGCTGGCATACAAGTCCTTGTAGTAATTTCTGATGATTCTTTTTATTTCTGTGGTGTCTGTTGTTACATTTCCTTTTTCATCTCTGATTTTATTGATTTGGGTCTTTTCTCTTCTTTTTGACACTCCATTGGCCCAACATCAGACCATTTTTGCTATTTTCTGCAATACAAGTCAATTTATGAAATGATGTTATAATTAAGAGTTCAATTTATTGCCCATGTTTTACAATTTCCCAACCTATACTTAGACCACACAGTACTGCAGAGAGAAATCAACCTTTCTTTAGTAATACCATCTAGCTTAAGGGTCTCCCAATTATTAAACATATATACCAAGGGTGTGTCCGAGCAAGTGGATCTAGAGCTACACATAGTTGAATCACCTGGTAACCTGGAGAGATAAAAGATAGATAGGGCTAAGCTTTGGCATAGTTATATCTGAACATGTGCTTAACAAATAATTTGGCATACCAGAGTTACCACACCTACAATAGAGTTTAAACAATCTGTTTTTAAACATAGCATAACGCTAACACCGTACCAAAAATAAAATATCACTTAGTCTGAGAACCACGATTCCAGACTGCCACACCACTCCTGGGGTACTAAATCTCAGGAGGCCAAAAAGTAAGTCACCTGGTTCAAGATGAAATCTCAGAAACCCTGCCATGCCTGAGATACTGAACTTCAGGGAGCCAAAGAGAAAAAACCACTCCTGGAAGATGGGGGGGGGGGGGCGCCAAACCCCAGGGCTCCAAAATTCTGGCAAGTAGTCATACATAACAGAGAGGAAAAATGGCAATCCAAGAGGGGACCGGATTGAAGGTATAAAATAAAATATGTGAAAAATGAAAAAACAAAAACAAAAACAAAAACAAAAACAAAAACTGAAACAGGGATACAAGAGGGGAACAGTGCAGAGTCATAACAAATTAAAAAATGGGAAAAATGGAAAAAAAAACCACCTGCATTCCATGAGGGGATCAGTGCAAAGCAGTAAAATTTTTAAAAATGGAAAACAGATAGAAGATTTTTGGGAAAAAAATAAAACCTGGGGACCAACACAAAGATGAAGCCATAAAATAAAAAAAAAAAAGGAAAAATGGGGATCCACAAGTTCTGTCATCAGGTGCACAGCTAAGAAAATAAGAAACTAAGTTAAAAAAATGAAAATTCACTAAATCACTCAGCTAACTGGGCATGAACTATGTGACTGGCCATGGGAGCCACCATCTTGGGGTGGAGTATTTTGCCCATCTTCCAGTAAGGGTGTAAGTCCCCATGGAGACCACCATCTTGGCAACCACATGTTTCTGATGGAGGCTGCCATATTGGGATTTAAATCCCACTCTCCACAGCAGGAAGTGGAGCTTCCACCATGTTTAAATTTCCACCTTCCTGATCCTAAAGTATTTCTGGGTAATGGGACCTGCTCCTCCACCTGAAATTACCAGTTGAAAGCATGCCTGATTCGAAAATCAAAGAACCTGAGGCAAGGTAATTGTTAAGTAACCATGAATCCATGAAACCATTCAATAAAACTTAAAAAAAAGTTTTTAGTTTTCCCTTTAAAAAGTGCATAAATTGTCCCTGAAAACACCACAAACAAATTGGAATCTTCTATATAGCGGTAAACTCACAAATTGGCCCTCCACTAAAATCTTTCTCCCACTTTTTTGCCCAAATTCCATTAATGCTAACATACATTCCCCCAAGAAAATCAATCATCGCATTTTTACAGCCTCTTTCCAAAACCATGAGCACTGAGCGAAAGCTGAAAAGCTGCCTGAGTTCTGTCGTTTGTAAATCCAAAGCCACCCGATGCCAAACCCTGAGTTTGTGAGGCAAAAACCATGCACGTTTGCTAAAGCATGTTTTTGAGGGAAGCCACAGATGCTGAGAGAAGAGAGGCTGGGATGCAGAATGATTTTTCAAAGCTTGGAAGCCACATGAAGCCATTCAAAAGTCCCTTACCATGTTGTTGATGTTAGTAAAATGGTGCAATCTTATCTATGGTGTGATCTGACACCATCTCGTAGGCTTTATCCCCACCTCCATTGCTGGAAGCCAGGTGACCAGATAGCCCAACCACAGGTGTCAGCTCCACCCTCACACTAATAGAATTTGCTGTTCCTACTTCCCCGTGCCCCAGCAAAAGTTTTACAGAACCTGCTTTCAGCACAAGTTCTCTCTCTCTCCTGATCCCTCACTCACTCTCTCACCCTCCCACACTGACCCATCATGCTTCCCCCACCTGACAATAAACCTTTCCTCTAAATCCAGTGTTTGGTGTGTTTTGTGGTGGCCTTACAGCTGGTTTTAAGACAGATTAAACAAATATGAGGTCCCTTCACGATCACCAAATGTTATCAGGAAGTATATGCTAAAATTAATATTTTGGGTTCTTGTCTCAAGCTTAGAGAAGAATTCTAAACTTGGACATAAATAAGACAGGTAACATGGTAAAGTTCAGAATTTATTTGGGAAAATTAGAGAAATACCCAGGAATGTGAGGGCTTTATTTATGGGAGAGGAGGTCAGAAAGATGAACTTTGAGTTCCATAACAGGCAGAGAGCAGATCAGAAGCCAAAGGCGGGAATGTGAAAGCCAGGGCCAAGGGGAAGAGCTGTGTGGAGGGCAGAGAGCCAGAAGCTACAGCAGAAATGGACAGCATGCAAGAGGTTTGTGGGAGAACAGGGGCAAGGCTCAGGTGTTCCATGCCTGTTATTCACTTCCAAAAGGGAAGTGGTTACTTGGCCTGATTGGTAGGTGAGTTTTTACAGGTGAAATCAGAGACAAGCAAGGGGGGTATAGTCTCTAGCTCATGAATCTAATGTTACTTGCCTGTCCATATCAAAAGTATCCTAAGAAAACAAAATTACCAATATTTTTATGTTAAAGGAAACATAATAATTGGAAACTAAAACCAATCCAAACCAATGGTGATTGAGATACTAACAAAGCAATGTGCCCCAAATCACCAGAATTTTCAAATGTCTATGTATAAACATGCGGTGAAAGCTTTTTAGGGTTAAGTAACGAGTAGTCCTACATCTTGATGATATATCAAAATACAACCTAAAATTAAGTCTAATAATATGCTAAGTTTTGATCTTAAATTATTTTGACATCCAATGATCTAATTATTAGGCTAATAATAATTAGTAGAACATCTATAAACTATGGGAGTTTATCACTCTAATCTATATTATTCTTTGTAAGAAGCAAGGGTTAAGGAATCTCACTTTCTTTTTAATGTGCAAAACTGGAGTACACTTACCTGTCAAACTGTTAATAGGTTTTTTGTCTCACTTAAGTCAACCTAATAAATGATTTTTTGATAAAAATTAGGAAACAAGCTTTTGGAAATTATGCTAGCTTGCCTATTATTAGTCAGTTAATAGTTTAAAGATGAAATTGCATTGTAGTGGCACTCTTATTTTGAACAAAAAAGGATCTTGTTTTGCTCTTCTTTTCAAGTTACAGAGGTTAGGTCTTGTCTCTTCTATACAGTTGTAATGCCTCAGAGAATTCCAGAAATGTAAACAGGAACATCAGGAGGAAATTTATGCGAACATCTTCCCTTCATCCAGCTCAGCAGCACAGCATGAAACCCTCTCCTGGTGTGCTTGCACAAAGAAAACTTATTTTCAAAATCCTGTCCTAGATACATAACGTTTTATGAGCTTAACTCCATCCTTTACACAATTCTCCATTTCCTGTTCCAAACCAATTTATGATTTTCATTTTAGTTTTACTTTTTATTTTGCTTAATTTATTTTAGAGGGAGAGGAGAGAGAGGGATATAGAGAGGGCTCCTGTGAAATGGTTTACTTTCTGAATATCCACAGTGTCTATGGGTAGGTCAGGGTCAAAGTTGAGAGCTGAGAATGCAATCCAGGTATCCTATGTGTCAGACACATGATAATACACTTGTCATGTACCCTAATTTTTGGATCTGACATCTTAACTGATAAACTACCACTAGCTCCTAATTTAATTTTTTAAATCTTTGTTATAAATCCTTAATTTTCATTGTGCTTAATTCATTTCATGCTGTAATCCCTTACACTGAATTCACTAAAATTATAAATACATAAAGGCACACATTAAATTCAAGTTAACCCCAAGTTTTTCAAATTATGAAAGCCTTCATTTTGTCATCCAAAAATGAGCATAAAAATATTTTTTGTGAATTGAAGGATATTTTAAATGAAAGAAATCAGACACATTATAATACACTTGTACTGTAATAGGCTTACTATAGCTATACTTACTATAGCAATTTCCAGTATTTGAATATGGCACCAAGTTTTCAGCTCACAGACTGTTGTGCAACTCAGAATAACCCAGCACACATTCAAAATAAATATGCTTGCCAAATTACTCCATAATAAATAGAGTACTTTTAATATGTAGTTCAAGCATGTGCATTTTGGAAAAACAAAACAAAATTTGCTTTTCTGAAGCATATGGCTTTTTAATATTTTTTTCACTTTATTTTTACTTGACAAGTAGTAGCTCTATATGTGCACATGAAAAAACTTTGTATGAGGGCTAGAGATGTGGTATAGTTAATTAAGCAGCTTTTCCAGATTTGGGCATCCCATTTTGAAATGCCAGTTTGAGTCCTGGCTACTCCTGGGAAAGCAGCAGCTGATCGCTCAAATACTTGAGTTCTTAGCACTCATGTGAGAGACTTGGATGGAGTTTTTGGTGCATGGCTTCCATCCGGCCCAGCCCCATCTGAAGCAGCAAATTGGGGAGTAAACTATGCAACTCAAATAAGATTGAATGCAAACGAACGGCACCATGGCTCAATAGGCTAATCCTCCACCTGCTGCTCCGGCACACTGGGTTCTAGTCCCGGTCAGGGCGCTGGTTCTGTCCCGGTTGCTCCTCTTCCTGTCCAGCTCTCTGCTGTGGTCCGGGAGTGCAGTGGAGGATGGCCCAAGTCCTTGGGCCCTGCACCCGCATGGGAGACCAGGAGAAGCACCTGGCTCCTGGCTTTGGATCAGTGCGGTACACCGGCCAAAGCACGCTGGCTGCACTGGCCATTGGGGGGTGAACCAATGGAAAAAGGAAGACCTTTCTCTCTGTCTCTCTCTCTCTC
Source organism: Oryctolagus cuniculus (assembly GCF_964237555.1). NCBI lineage: Eukaryota > Metazoa > Chordata > Mammalia > Lagomorpha > Leporidae > Oryctolagus > Oryctolagus cuniculus. Next base: position 47,478,996 of record NC_091440.1, on the reverse strand, counting down.
TCACTATCCACTCTGCCTGTCAAAAAAAATTAAAAAAAAAAAAGATTGAATGCAACCAAAAAGATTTGAAATAGCCAAAATAATATTTAGCAAAAAGAAAAAATAATTATATTACCTCATTTGAAAATATATTTTAGAGCTGTAATAATTAAAGAGTATATCATCTTTAAAAACAAATAAATATAATAGAGACCAAGAGCATATTCCTACATCTACTCTAGGTTACAAGAACATGAATATGAAAATATATAGCCTTTTCTATAAATGGAGCTGGGGAATCAAACACTTAACCTGGAAGTGAAGATGCCAGAATCCCACAGCAGATGGCTTGAGTTTGATTCCTGGCCCTAACTCTTGACTTCAGCTCCCACTGATGAAGCACATGGAGGCAGTCGATATGGCTCAAGGAACTGGGTTCATTACATTCACACAGAAGACTCAATTTCATTTCCAAGCCCTGGCTCTGGTTCTGGTCTTGCCCTGGGTGTTGCAGGTATATGGAAATCGAGCCAGCAGATGACAACTCAGTATTCCTATTTGCCTTTCACATAATATTTTTTTTCTTAATACTAAAAAGTTTTAAAAATTGCTTTTTGAATATTACATAAGCACATGCAGAAGAGTGAAATAGGTAACCCCACATCACTCATTTCTCCTCATTACCCTGGTATCGCACAGTGTACAAACCTCAATTCAAAATCAAACAACTTAATATAAGACCTGAAATTCTGAATCTAACAGAAAATAGAAGAAGTGCTTTAGGACATTGGAATTGATAATGAAATTTTGTATCAGACCACAGAAACGAAGAAAAAAAAAGTGGAAATATAAAGTTTCATTGAATCATAAGGCTTTTGCACAGCAAAGGAAACAATCAACAGAGTCAAGAAACAGTGTATTTCACTCAGCAGACAAATATCACACGTTCTCCCTGATCGGTGACAACTAACTAAGCACCAAAAAGGAAACCTGTTAAAGTGAAATGAATGCTATGAGAAATGGTGACTTGATCAGCCCTTGCCCTGACTGTTGATGAACAACTTAATACGTTATCCCTCTTAGTATTTTTTTTGTTTGTTCTACTTAATACTTTTGGTTGAATAATGTAATCAATACACAGTTATTCTTAAGTGCTGAAACTTAACTGAAAAGTGATCGCTGTTAAATATAACAGTGGGAATAAGAGAGGGAAGAGATGTGAAATTTGGGACATATTCAAGCTGACTTACCCCAAATGGTAGAGTTAGAAACATACCAGGGGATTCCAATTCAATCCCATCAAGGTGGCATGTACCAATGCCATCTCACTATTCCAAGTGATCAATTTATATTCACAATTGATCATAATGATAGGACTAAGAACCAAAGGGATCACATAAACAAGAATAGTGTCTGCAAATACTAGCTGATAGAATAAAAAAGGGAGAGAACGATCCAACATGGGAAGCGAGATACACAGCAGACTCATAGACTGGCAGATGTCCTAAACAGCACTCTGGCCTCAGAATCAGCACTTAAGGCATGCAGATCTGGCTGAAAAGCCCATGAGAGTATTTCAGGCATGGAAAGCCAAGACACTTAGCCGGCACCATGGCTCACTAGGTTACTCCTCCGCCTTGCGGCGCCAGCACAACGGGTTCTAGTCCTGGTCAGAGCGCCGGATTCTGTCCTGGTTGCCCCTCTTCCAGGCCAGCTCTCTGCTGTGGCCAGGGAGTGCAGTGGAGGATGGCCCAAGTGCTTGGGCCCTGCACCCCATGGGAGACCAGGATAAGTACCTGGCTCCTGCCATCAGATCAGCGCGGTGCGCCGGCCGTAGCACGCCAGCTGCGGCAGCCATTGGAGGGTGAACCAATGGCAAAGGAAGATGGTTCTCTCTGTCTCTCTCTCTCACTGTCCACTCTGCCTTTAAAGAAAAAACAGAAAGCCCAGACACTCTGGAAAAAAAAAAAAAAAAAAAAAAAAAAACCCACAAAACCTTAATGAAAGATCTCCGCGAGTGAGATCCCAGTGGAAAGAACACTCATCAAAGAAGTAGGTACCTTTCTCTGAAGGGAGGAGAGAACTTCCACTTTGACTATGACCTTGTCTAAATATGATCAGAGTCGGTGAACTCAAAAGGCTTCCATAGCCTTGGCAGCTCATAACAAGAGCCTAGGGTGGTTACTGATGCCATAAACAAGAGTGTCAATTTGTTAAGTCAACAACAGGAGTCACTATGCATTTACTCCTCATGGAGGATCTTTGTCCTTAGTGTGCTGTACATTGAGATTTAATGCTATAACTAGTACTCAAACAGTATTTTTCACTCTATATTTCTGTGTGGGAGCAAACTGTTGAAATCTTTACTTAATATATGCTAAACTGATCTTCTGTATATAAAGATTATTGAAAATGAATCTTGATGTGAATGGAAGGGGGGAGGGAGAGTGAAAGGGGAGGGTTGTGGGTGGGAGGGAGGTTATGGGGGGGAAGCCATTGTAATCCATAAGCTGTACTTTGGAAATTTATATTCATTAAATAAAAGTTGAAACAAAAGAAACAGTGTAAAGAACGAGATAAATTAAACAAACTGTACAACTGAAATTAGCTTGTAATCAGAGTGTTCGTATACATACACACACAAACCTATCAAAAACACAGCAGTAAACAAACATTCTAATTAAAAATGGATAGCAGTCTGGAAATGATAATGTATAAAAAAGCAGCTGATGATGGCTATACACTTGGGTGACTTCCATCCACATGGCAGAACAAAATAAAATACTAGCTCCTAGCTTCAGCCTAGCCAAGTCAGGCTGTTGTGGGGTTTGGGGAGAGAAATTTTTGTGTGTATTGATAATTTATCTCTCTCTCTCTGTTTATTTATGTTAAATAAACCAGTTTCTAAAATTCTTTATTTTTTCAACTTTCATTTAATAAATATAAATTTCCAAAGTATAATTTTGGAATACAGTGGCATTTCCCCCCATAACCTCCCTCCCACCCACAACCATCCCGTCTCCCACTCCCTCTCCCATCCCATTTTTCATCAAGATTAATTTTCAATTATCTTTATAAACAGATGATCAACTTAGTATATACTAAGTAAAGACTTCAACAGTTTGCACCCTCACAGATACACAAAGTATAAAGTACTGTTTGAGTAATAGTTTTACCGTTAATTAACATAGTACAACAAATTAAGGACAGAGATCTTACATGGGGAATAAGTACACAGTGACTCCCGTTGTTGATTTAACAATTGACACTCTTATTTATGACGTCAGCAATCACCCTAGGCTCTTGTCATGAGCTGCCAAGGCTATGGAAGCCTCTTGAGATTCAAACTCTGATCTTATTTAGACAAGGCCATGGTCAAAGTGAAGATCTCTCGTCCCTTCAGAGAATGGTCCCTCCTTTGGTGGCCCGTTATTTCCGCTGGGATCTCACTTACAGAGATCTTTCATTTAGGTCATTTCTTTTTTCTTTTTCCATAGTGTCTTGACTTTCCATGCCTGTGAAATTCTCATGGGCTTTTTAGCCATATCCAAATGCTTTAAGGGCTGATTCTGAGGCCAGAGCGCTGTTTAGGACATCTGTCTTTCTATGAATATGCTGTGTATCCTGCTTACCATATTGGATCATTCTCTTCTTTTTAATTGTATCAGTTAGCATTAGCAGACACTAATCTTGTTTATGTGATCCCTTTGACACTTAATCCTATCATTAAGATCAATTATGGGCAGGCGCCATGGCTCAATAGGCTAATCCTCTGCCTTGTGGCACCGGCACACGGGGTTCTAGTCCCAGTCGGGGATCCAGATTCTGTCCCGGTTGCCACTCCTCCAGGCCAGCTCTCTGCTATGGCCCAGGAGTGAAGTGGAGGATGGCCCAAGTACCTGGCTCCTGGCTTCGGATCAGCACGATGCGCCAGCCACAGCGCGCCAGCCACAGCGCGCCAGCCGCGGTGGCCATTGGAGGGTGAACCAACGGCAAAAGAAAGACCTTTCTCTCTGTCTCTCTCTCTCACTGTCCACTCTGCCTGTCAAAAAAAAAAAAAAAGATCAATTATGAATTTATCACTTTGACTAGTAAGATGGCACTGGTGTATTCCACCTTGATGGGATTGAATTGGAATCCCCTGGCATGTTTCTAGATCTACCATTTTTTTAACTGCTGTATAGTATTCTATATATTACATATCCCATAATTTCTTTATCCAGTCTTCTGTTGATGGACATTTGGGTTGATTCCATGTCTTAGCTATTGTGAATTGAGTTGCAATAAAAATGACGTGCAGACAGCTCTTTTATTTGCCAATTTAATTTATTTTGGGTAAATTCCAAGGATTGGAATGTTTGAGTTGTATGGTAGGGTTATATTCAGGTTTCTGTGGAATTTCCAAACTGACTTCCATAGTAACATTGCCAGTTTGCGTTCCCACCAACAGTGGATTAGTGTGCCTTTTTACCCACATCCTCGTCAGCATCTGTTGTTAGTTGATTTCTGTATGTAAATCATTTTAACTGGGGTGAGGTGAAACCTCATTGTGGTTTTGATTTGCATTTCCCTGATGGCTAGTTAACCTGACATTTTTTCATGTGTCTGTTTCTGTTTGGATTTTTTCTTTTAAAAATGTCTATTGAGGTCCTTGGCTCAACTCTTAAGTGGTTTTTTTTTTTTTTTTGATGGGGAGTTTCTTGATCTCTTTGTAGATTCTGGTTATTAATCCTTTATCAATTACATAGTTTGCAAATATTTTTCTCATTCCGTTTTTTGCCTCTTCACTTTACTGTTTCTTTTGCAGTACAGAAACTTCTCAATTTTATGAAATCTCAAATATTAATTTTGGCTTTGACTGCCTGTGCCTCTGGGGTCTTTTCCAGTAAGTCTTTGCCTGTGCCTATATCTTGAGGGTTTCTCCAGTGTTGTCTAATAATCTGTTAGTCGGGTCATAGATTTAGGTCTTTAACCTGTGTTGAGTGGATTTTTGTGTAAGTTAGGGGTCTTATTTTTGTAGATATTGTGAATGAATTGATCTTAGAAGTTCTTTCTCAGTCTTGACGTTGCCTCTGTATACAAAGGCTGTTGATTTTTGTGCATTGATTTTATATCCTGCTACTTTGCCAAACTCTTCTATGAGTTCCAATAATCTATTAGTAGAGTTCTTAGGATCCTCTAAATAAAGAAACATATCATCTGCAAAGAGGGATAGTTTGACTTCTTCCTTCCCAATTTGTATCCCTATAATTTCTTTTTCTTGCCTAATGACTCTTGGCTAAAACTTTACTACTATACTGAATAGCAATAGTGAGAGTGGGCATCCCTGTCTTGTACCAGATATTAGTGGAAATGTTTTCAATTTTTAACCATTCAATAGGAAGCTTGCCATGGGTTTTTCATAAATTGCTTTGATTGTGTTGAGGAATGTTGCATCTATACCCAATTTGCTTAGCGTTTTCATCATGAAAGAGTGTTGTATTTTATCAAATGCTTTCTCTGCACCTATTGAGATAATCATATGGTTTTTCTTCTGCAGTTTGTTAATGTGGTGTATCACATTGATTGATTTGAGAACTTTGAAACATTAATGCGTACCAGGGATAAATCACACTTGATCAGGTTGGATGATCTTTCTGATGTGTTGTTGCATTCTTTTGGCCAGAATTTTATTGAGGACTGTTTGTCTATGTTTATTAGTGAAAGTGGTCTGTAATTCTCTCTTTTTTTTTTTTGACAGGCAGAGTGGACAGAGAGAGAGAGAGAGAGAGAGAGAGAGAGAAAGGTCTTCCTTTGCCCTTGGTTCACCCTCCAATGGCCGCTGCGGCCGGCACGCTGAGGCCGGCCCAAGTACTTGGGTGCAGGGCCCAAGTACTTGGGCCATCCTCCACTGCACTTCTGGGGCACAGCAGAGAGCTGGCCTGGAAGAGGGGCAAATGGGACAGAATCCGGTGCCCCGACCTGGACAAGAACCTGGTGTGCCTGCGCCGCAAGGTGGAGGATTAGCCTAATGAGCCACGGCACCAGAGTAATTCTCTTTCTCTACTGCATCTTTTTGAGGTGATGCTGGCTTCATAGAAAGCATTGGGAGGATTCCCTCTTTTGCAATTGTTCTAAATATCTTGAGAAGAATTGGAGTTAGTTCTTTAAATGTGTGATAGAATTCAGCAATGAATCCATGTGGTCCTTGCTTTTCTTTTTTTTGAGAGGGCCTTTATTACTGATTCAATTTTGACTTAGTTATGGGTCTGTTTAAGTTTTCTATGTTTCGTGCTTCCATTTAGGTAGGTTGTATGTGTCCAGCAATCTATCCATTTCTGATAGATTTCCCAGTTTGCTGGCATACAACTCTTTGTATTAGTTTCTGATGACTCTTTTTATTTTTGTGGTATATTTTGTTATATTCCCTTTATCATCTCTGATTCTATTGATTTCGGTCTTCTCTCCCCTTTTTTTGGATAGTTGGTCCGATGGTGTGTCAATTTTTTCTTAATTTTTCAAAAAAAAAGCTCTTAGTTTTCTGATCTTTATTCATGTACTTTTGGATTCAGTTCTGTTGATTTCTTCTCTAATTTTAATTATTTCTCTTCTCCTACTAGTTTTGGGTCTGGATTGCTGCAGTTTTGCTATTCCTTGAGATGCATTGATAGTTCATTTGTGTAGTGCCTTTCCAATTTCTTGATATAGGAACCTATTGCTATAAACTTTCCTCTTAACACTGTTTTTGCTGTATCCCATAAGTTTTGGCATGTTGTGTTGTTATCTTCATTTGCTTCCAAAAAGTTTTTGATTTCTCTTTTGATTTTTTCTATGACCCAGTGTTCATTAGGAGCATGTTGTTCAGTCTCCATGTTTTTGCTTACTCTCTAGGGATTCCTGGGTTGCTAATTTCCACCTTCATTCCACTGTGGTCTGAGAAGCTGTATCGTATGATTCTAATTCTTTTGAATTTGCTGATACTTGCTTTATGGCCTAGCATGTGGTCAATCCTAGAGTAGGTTCCTTATACTGTTGAGAAGAATGCAAATTCTTAAATGTAGGATGAAGAGTTCTGGAGATATCTGTTCGGCTATAGTGTCGATTAAATATCTGTTTCCTTGTTGATCTTCTGTCTTGTTGATCTGTGCATTGTTGAAAGTGGAGTATTGAAGTCACCCAAGACTATTGTATTGGAGTCTAAGTCTCCCTTTAAGTTTGTTCCTTAACATATCTTTTAAATAAACTGTTGCCCTGTAATTAGGTGTATATATGTTTATAATAGTTACATCTTCCTGTTGAATTGATCCCTTAATCATTATATATTGCCCCTCTTTGTCTCAACAGTGTTTGTGTTAATGTTTATTTTGTCTGATATTAAGATGGGATGCCAGCTCTTTTTTGGTTTCTATTGGCATGGAATATATTTTACCAACCTTTCACTTTCAGTCTGCATGCACCTTTTTTGGAAAGATGTGATTCTTGTAAGCAGCAAATAGATGGGTTTTGTTCCTTAATCCAGTCAGCCAGTCTGTGTCTTTTAACTGGAGAGTTGAGGGCATTTACATTCAATGTGACTATTGTTAAGCAGTGACTTTGCCCTGCTATTTTTCCAAAGATTATATATATATATATATATATATATATAATAGGCAGAGTGGATAGTGAGAGAGAGAGAGACAGAGAGAAAGGTTTCCTTTACCATTGGTTCACACTCCAATGGCTGCTGCAGCTGCTGTGCTTTGGCCGGCACACTGCGCTGATCTGAAGCCAGGAGCCAGGTGCCTCTCCTGGTCTCCCATGAGGGTGCAGGGCCCAAGCACTTGGGCCATCCTCCACTGCACTCCCAGGCCACAGCAGAGAGCTGGCCTGGAAGAGGGGCAACTGGGACAGAATCTGGTGCCCCAACCAGGACTAGAACCCAGTGTGCTGGCGCTGCAGGTGGAGGATTATCCTATTTAGCCGTGGTGCCAGCCCAAAGATATTTTTAATACATACTTTGAATTTTCTGTGATTCACAAGTGAGAGCTTTGCAGGTTATAATATTCTGAGCTGGCAGTTGTTTTCTCTTAGTGCTTGGGCTATATCTCACCATTCCTTCCTAGCCTGTAGGGTTCTGATAAGAAGTCTGCTGTGAGTCTAATTGGAGATACTCTGAGAACAATCTGGTGTTTCTCTCTTGCTTGCACATTTTAGAATATTTTTTTTTTTTATGTTTCACTGTTATAAGTTTTATTACAATGTGTCCTGGTGAGGATCTCTTCTGGTCATGTTTATTGGGAGTTTGGTTTGCTTCCTGTACTTGGATGTCTCTTTCTGTCTCCAATCCCGGGAAGTTTTCTGCTAATATCTCACTAAAAAGGCCTTCTAGTCCTTTCTTTCTCTTCAGGAACTCCTAGAACCATGACTTCAGGAACTACTAGAACTTGAATTTTTTTTTTTTAATAGTATCCTGTAGATTCCCAACAATATTTTTTAGATTTCTGATTTCCTTTTCTTTTCTTTGGTTTGACTATATAGTTTCCTGTGCTCTGCCCAAAATTCTCTCTTCTGCCTCACTGATTCTGTTTTTAAGACTCTCAACTTGTTTTTTTATTTGTTCTATTGATTTCTTCATTGCATTTTGATTTCTCTTCAATATCTCAATTTCATGTTCTATTAAATTTCTCATTTCACATTGATTCCTCCTTAAGATTTCATTTTCATGAGAGAGATTTTCTGTCATGTCCTGCATGGATTTAAGTAGTTCATGCATTTGTTTTTGATTACTTCTAAATATTCTTATCATAAATTTTTTACGTCCCATTTCTTCCATTTTTTCTATCTTATTGTATTCATAATCTTGTATAGGAGTGTCATGTTCTTTTAGGAGCAGCATGCTGTTTCCTTGTTCTTGTTACATTGGTTTTTGCATTTGTTTGGCATTGTGGAGATATTCTTTGCCCCCCCCCCCCCCCCCCCCGCCGTGGTGGCTTTTCTCATTATACTTTGACTCTAGATAAGTGGACTGTCTGCTTTTGGTGAATCTCTAGAGGCTTGTGGTGGGTGTGGCCAGAGAGCTCTGTTAATCTCCTGTTATTACTACCAACTAGAGTCAAGTTTTTCTGCTTGGCTGAGGGCAGGCATGGTTCTGAGCTGGCGCAGCTGTTATGTATGTCCAAATTACGCCTGCTCTATTGGCTCACACACCTTTGTAAGGTGAGTTAAGAGAGTTAATCATGTCTGTATCATCCCTTTTTTTTTTTTTTTCTCTCCTCTAATTAGGCTGGTGTACTTTCTCCCATGGGGCTTCAAGCCTCATTCCCTCTAGGCTCTTCCTGCCACTTTTCTGCCAGTGTCTCAGACTTCTATGGTTTCATCTCACCTCTCTTTCCAGTGCAGGCATGGAGACTCTCAGCAACTTGGGTCCTGCTCCGTGGACACCTGTGCCCTCCATATGGATCCACCATGTACCTCTAATTCCAGAAGAGTTTCCTCTGTCATTTTTCCCTAACTCTTCCCTGAGACTACACTATCCCCACTTCTATTAAACTATCTTTTCCTGGACTATCAGTGAGCTCTCTCCCTATTCTGCCATCTTGGAACCTCCCCCCATTTTCTAAATTTTAAAATGGGTATTCAATCTAAGTAGGCTTTTTAATGATTCATCCTAACATGTTTGAAGTGATTTTGTGGCTTTAACTTTCATTTTTCTTCTGATGTTGATAATTTTTTAACACTTATTACTCATTTGTAAGTCTTCTTTTGAGAAAATATATTCAGATCTTCCCAATTTTAATGATGTTATCAGTTTTCTTGCTATTGAGTAGTTAGAATTTCACGCATATTTTGGATATTATCCTTTTATCAGATATGTGATTAGTAAGTATGTTTTCCAACTATATGAGTTCTCTCTCTCTTGATTTAATTCGATCCTGCCTGTTTTTGCATTCACTGTCTAGCACATGTATTTTTAATACTCATGATACAAAAATAGCAACTCTAAACAAATATATAAAAAATTGAGTTTATATAAAATCTATAAAAATACTCAATATTATAACAATTTTCAATGCATATTTCTTGCTCACATTGAAGCTTACTATAACTCCACAATTCTACCATTTAAATAAAAATAAATATTTTAAAATTATAAAATAAATTATATATAATTCTTTCTGTACCCTGGAGCATAAATCAGCTGCATTACAGCTGAGATATGAAGAGGAATTCAGTAAGTTAAGGAATAAAGAATAAAGCCCTTAGAAAATATATTTCATTAAATGTAAATTCAATTGTACTGATATTTTATAAATTTTTTGTGCATGACTGGAATTGATATTATAGGAATAAGTAATTCCCTTTAAACTTTTGCATACTTAACAGTAAACAAAATGAGTTTATGATAGTTGCCAATTTTTGAGCAACTCTCAGGGTGAGGACCATTATATCTGCCTCAATGGGACAAGTGAAGTTGAAGAGTTTTAGTGTTTGCCAATAATAATGCTACCATAAGATCTAACAGGCATTAGATTATATGCCAGAAATTATTCAATGTATCAGGAAGAGACTTTACAAATATAACAGTGAACTTCAAATGAACTTTAATCTGTACCCTCTAACAGGCACAACTGAAATCAGGGAATATTGAATTAAATTTAATCCTAACATTAAAATTTAACATTGGATTATAGACATATTAAGCATATATACTATATACAACTGAATAATCAATTTAGGTACTAGTCCTAAATCTTAGAAATATTTTATTTGGCATATTAAGTTGTTTTCATTAATCTTTTTACATGCAGAAATCATGTGAATAATTCATGTCTTCATAATAATGTAATTCAATATATATTTGGTAGTCTTTTTTATACTGTTCTCCTATTTGAAAAGTGATTATACATACCTGACTGTAATATAATTTAAGCTAAGTTCCAGACTGTTTTCATTTTATTTTAATATTATTTAATAGTCAACATTCAATAAAATCATCTGTAAAATTGTAATTTCATTTAAATCATGATAAAATCTATTATATATGTACACAGATATATATTATTTGACTATTTTCATGTACAAAAAGCCATGTATATATATGGATATGCATTTAGATACACATACATTTTTAAATAAAAATAACTTTTCAAAAATGGAAATATAAAAAATTATGGTGTCCATTTCTGAATGTAGTGCCATATGTATTTTATACTTTAGTAAATACAAAGTTAGATAATCCTATTGTTCATTATCCACAAAAATATCAAATGACATGTGATACTGTAAATATAAGGTATACAACTTAAGACCTTGAACAAAATGTGATGATCACTTCACTGTTTATACTTCTGAGAAGCCAGCTTCTGTTTGAATGCTTGCAACCCTTAGGAAATGCACAAATAATGATAAAATATGTAGTTCTGTTCTAGCTTATTTCAAATGACAATAGTTATTTTTAAAGACTGCTCTTGTTAAGAGGAAAAGCCCACATTATTCTGTTTGAACACATAATCTAATTTGAATGTATATTGAAAGAGAAAATGAAATTTCAATCTTTACTGGCCAACCTGCATAAATATTAAGATTACACTCTTTGAATCTGCATGCAAAGCTTTTTTGCACATTTTCATGAAACATTTTCTCTATGAAATATTTTATTTGCTTCATTATCTGACATATTTACCCAAGTTTTTCATAAATGCCATATATACAGTAAGAATTGAAAATTATCATTGAAAAAAAAATATGTAGTAAAATTTTCAAACCATATGAATCTTTTATTTTTAACTATTGTGTATATATTTAAAATGCTGCAATGGTATATTATTAGTTTTGATAAAATAAACTGAAGAAGAAAATCATAATCACAGAAGAACTGCAGGAAGAATTATAAGTATAATTTGTTGTAATTGTTGCTATAAGTTCATTCCTTACCAATGTGAAAACATTGCATATAACAATGTGAATTATATGCAATATACAAAGGCAGTGTTAAGAGGAAAGTTTATAGCAATTGGTGCCTACATTAAGAAATTGGAGAGACAACAAATAAATGAGCTATCAATGCATTTCAAGGACCTAGAAAAACAACAAATCCAAAATTAACAGAAGAAAAGAAATAATAATAATTAAACAAGAAAGAAACAAAATTGAAAGAAAATATACAAAAGAAGCAAAATAAAGAGGTTCTTTTTGAAAAAATATACAAATTCGATAAACCATTGACCAAACTAACCAAAAAATAAAAGATCAAAATTAGTAAAACCAGATATAAAAAATGAAATATAACAACAGATACTGAAAAAAAAATAAAGACTTACTAAAAAAAAGAGATGTATACCAACAAATTGGAAAACCTAGAAGAAATGGATAGATTCCTGGACACATACAAGCTAGCAAAATTGAGCCATGAAGATATGGAAAACCTAAACAGACCAATAACCAAGACAGAGATTTAATCAGTAATAAAGACGCTCCTAACAAGGAAAAGCCCCGGAACAGATGACTTCACTGCTGAATTCTATCAGATATTTAAAGAAGAACTAATTCTAATAATTTTTCAAGGTATTTGAAAAATTTGAAAAGGATGGAATCCTCTCAAACTCCTTCTATGAAGCCAACATCATTTTAATTCCTAAACCAGAGAAAGATACAACAGAGAAATAAAACTATAGATGAGTTTCCTCAATGAACACTGATGCAAAAATCCTCAATAAAATACTAGCCAATCAAATTCAACAACACATGAGAAAGCTCATTCACTTGGACCAAGTGGGATTTACCCCTAGTATGCAGAGAAAGTTCAACATTTTCAAATCAATAAATGTGAAAAATAACATTAATAAACTGAAGAAAAAATATGATTGTCTCAAAAATGCAGAAAAAAGCATTGGATAAAATACAGCATCCTTTCATGAAGAAAACCTTAATTAAATTGGGAAAGGAAAGAACATTCTTCAACAAAATTCAGGTAATTTATGAAAAACCCACAGCCAGCATCTTATCGATTGGTTAAAACTTGTAAGCATTCCCACTAATATCTGGAACAAGAAAAGGATGCTCACTCTTACTATCACTGTACAATATATTCCTGGATGTTTTAGCCAGTCCCATTAGCCAAGAAAAAGAAATCAAAGGGATTCAAATTGGGAAGGAGGAAGTCAAACTATCTCTATTTGCAGATGACATGATTCAATACATAGATGATTGAAAATACTCCACGGAGAGACCTTTGGAACTCATAAAAATGTTTGGTAAAATATAAGAATATGAAATTGACACACAAAAATCAATAGTGTTTGTCTACACAGACAATTACATTACTGGAAGAATTTCTAAGGTTATTCCCATTCACACCAGCTATCAAAAAGATTAAATAACTTGGAATAAATATAACGAAGAACATCAAAGAGCTCTACAATGAAAGTTACAGAACATTAAAGAAAGAAATAGAAGAAGACTCAAAAGGAAAAAACCTTCCATGTTCATATATTGGAAGAATCAATATCATCAACATTTTCATACAACCAAAAGCAATTTACAGATTCACTATGTTCCTAATCAAAATATTGATGACATTCTTCTCAGATCTAGGAAAAACAATGATAAAATTTGTATGGAAATACAGGAGATGCCAAATAGTTAAAGCAATCTTACACAACAAAAACAAAACTGGAGACATCACAATACCTGATTTCAAGACATAAAACTGGGCACTCATATCAAAACAGTCTGGTACTGGCACACAAACAATTGGGTAGACCAAAGGAACAGAATAGAAACTCCAGAAATCTATCCATGTATCTACAACCAACTTATCTTTGACAATGCAGCTCAAATTAATCCCTGTAGGAAAGACAGATTCTTGATCAAATGGTACTGGCAAAACTGGACGTCCAAATGCAAGTATGAAGCAAGACACCTCCCTTACACCTTACATAAAAATCCACACTCAAAATGGAATAGATCTAAATCTATGACTTGATACCATCAAATTAATAGAGAACCCTGGGTAAACCCATAAAGACATTGGCATAGGCAAAGACTTCTTGAAAAAGACTCCAGAAGCATGGGCAATCAAAGCCAAAATTGACAAATGGGATTACATCAAATTGAGAAGCTTCTTCACTGAAAAAAAAGGAAATACTCAGCAAAATGAAGAGGCCACTAATAGAACAGGAGAAAATACTTGCAAACTATGAAACTGATGAAGAATTACTATTCAGAATACATTTAGAGCCCAAGAAATTCAACAACAAAACAAACAACCCTTGTAAGAAATGAGTAAAGGACTGAACACATATTTTCAAAAGAGGAAATCCAAATGGTCAACAGACACATGAAAAAATGCTCAGGATCAGTAGCCATAAGGGGAATACAAATCAAAAGAAGCAATGAGGTTTCACCTCACCCCAGTTAGAATGGCTCTCATACAGTAACCAACAAACAATAAATGCCATCAAGGATGTGGAGAAAAAGTTATCCAAGTCCACTCTTGGTGAGAATGTAAACTTCTACAGCAACTGTGTAAGACAGTATGGAGAAACCTCAGAAATCTTATTATACATATACCATATTACCCAGCCACCCCACTCCCAGGAATTTACCCAAAGGAAATGAAATCAGCATATAAAAAACTTATCTGTACCCTCATGTTTACTAAAGCTCAGTGAAACCAATCATAAGATTACTCTGAATCAATCAGCAGCAACTCCAGGAACAAAAGAAAGCCATTCCTGACAATAATGAAAAGTTTTCCAATGAAATTGAGATTTTTAAAGAAAATTCGAAATGAAATGTTAGAAATTGAGAATTCAATAGATCAAATGAAAAATTTGGTGAAAGCCTTAACAGCAGAGTTGGTGAAGCAGAAGAAAGGATATCCAAGCTAGAAGATAAATCTTTGGAATTCTTTTTGCCAAAAACAGAAGAAGAGGAAATTAGAGGGGCAGGCAATGTGGCATAGCAAGTAAAGCCACCACCTGCAGAGCCTGTATCTCATATGGGTACTGGTTTGAAACCCAGCTACTCCATTTCTGATCCAGCTCTCTGCTATGGCCTGGGAAAGCAGTGAAAGATGGACCAAGTCCTTCAGATCCTGTACCCACATTGGAGACCCAGAAGAAGCTCCTGGCTCCTGGCTTCAGATCAGCACAGCTCTGGACATTGTGGCCAACTGGGGAATGACCAGCTGATGGAAAACCTCTCTCTCATTCCTCTCCATCTCTCTCTGTGTAACTCTGACTTTCAAATAAATAAATAAATCTTAAAAAAAGAAATTAGAAAACTTAAAAACAGTGTTAGAGATTTATCAATACTATCAAATGACACAACATATGGATATTAGGAGATTCTAATGAACTAGAAGGCCTATTTAGTGACATAATTACAGAAAACTTCCCCAATTTGGAGAAAGAAAGGGATATTCAAGTACAGGAAGCACAAGGAACTCTTAACAAACAAGACCAGAAAAGAGCTTCACCATGACACATTGTAGTCACACTTTCCACAGTAAAACATAAAGAAAAGAGTGATGTGCACAATAAAAATGCCAGGTTACTTTCAGGGTATCTGATATTAAACTCACAGCTGACCTTTCATATGAAATCCTACAGGTTAGAAGAGAATGAGACATATTCCAAGTCTTAAGAGACATATTCCAAGTCTTAAGAGATAATAACTATCAACCCAGAATATTAATTCATTTATGAATGAAGGTGAAATACCTGCCACAACAAACAGAAATTAAAAGAATTTGTAACCACTCATCTAGCCTTATAAATGATACTTAAGGATGTGCTACATGCAGAAACACAGAAAGGTAACATCATTATGAAAGGCTATGAAGGCAATAAATTCACAAGTAAAAGTACAAAAGGAATCCAAAATAAGCAATAGGAATATTTATGGAAAAATGGAAGGGCCAAGTCATTACTTATCAATAAGCACCTTAAATGTAAATAGCCTCAATTCTCTAGTTAAATAATACCTTCTGGACAAATAGATTAAAGCCTCAATTCTCTAGTTAAAAGATACCTTCTGGACAGATAGATTAAAAAACAAGACCCATCTATTTTTTGCCTACAGGAAACAGATCTCACCAACAAAGATACACACAAACTGAAAGTGAAAGGATGGGCAAAAAATATTCCATGCTAAGAGAAAGCAAAAAAGAGCAAGTGTTGCCACCATATCAAACAAAACAGACTTTAACACAAAAACTGATGAAAGAGATGAAGGGCACTACATAATTACTAAGAGATCAATTCAACAGGAAGATGTGACTATAATAAATGCATATGAACCCAATTATGGTGTGCCCAGCAATTTTAAAAGAAATGTTAATGGATCTAAAGGAAGACATAGACTCCAATAAAACAGTAATGGAGGACTTCAACACACCACTTTCATCAATGGACATATCAACTAGACAGAAAATCAACAACTAACAGATATAATTGACACTATGGCCCTAATGGACTTAATTGATATTTACAAAACTTTTTACACCACAGTGGAAAAATACACATAAATAAAAAGAATCATAAATAATTACTAAAAAGAGCTGTATGCAAACAAATTGGGGAGACCAATCACTAAGACAGAGTTGAATCAGTAATAATGACCTTCATAGTAAAGAAAGTCCAGGAGCAGACAGCTTCAGTGCTGAGTTCTACCAGATATTTAAAGAACTGATTCCAATACTTCTCAAGCTATCCAGAACAATTGAAAGGGAAGGACTCCTCCTAAACTCCTTCTATGAAGCCTGTATCACTTTAATTCCTAAACCAAATATATATATATATATATATATATATACAACAAAGAATATATTCCAGTATGTCTGATGAACATAGATGCAGAAGCCCTCAACAACATATTAGCCAATGTAATCCAACAGAACCCATTAGAAAGATCATTCACCTGGGCCAAGTGGGATTTCCTCCTAAAACACGGATAGTTCAACATTCATAAATCAATGTGATACATCACATTAACAAACTTAAAAACAAAAACAATATGGTTGTCTCCCTAGATGTAGAGAAAGCATTTGACAAAATACAATACCCTTTCCTGTTGAAAACTTTAAGGAAATTGGGTATAGAAGGAACATTTCTCAACATAACCAAGGCAATTTAGAAAAACCCATGACAGGCATCCTACTGAATGGGGAAAATCTTGAAGCATTCCCCCAAATACCTGGAGCAGAACAGGATGCTCACTCCCATAACTTCTATTTAAGATAGTCCTGGAAGTTTCAGCCAGAACAATTAGGCAAGAAAAAGAAATCCAAGGTATACAAACTGTAAAGGAGGAAATCAAATTATCCCTATTTTTAGATGACATGATTTTATATACAGGCAATAGAAAAGAATCAACTGAGAGATTATTCAAACTCATAAAATAATTTTGTAAAATGAAAGGATATAAAATCAACACAGAAAAAATCAATGGCATTTGTGTACAAAGACAATGCCATGGCTGAGAAAGAACTTTTTTTTTTTTTTTTGACAGGCAGAGTTAGACAGTGAGAGAGAGAGAGACAGAGAAACGTTTTCCTTTTCCGTTGGTTCACCCCCCAAATGGCCGCTACGGCCAGCATGTTCTTGCGCCGATCCGAAGCTAGGAGTCAGGTGCTTCCTCCTGGTTTCCCATGCGGGTGCAGGGCTCAAGCACTTGGGCCATCCTCCACTGCACTCCCGGGCCACAGCAGAGAGCTGGACTGGAAGAGGAGCAACCTGGACAGAATCCGGTGCCCCAACCAGGAGTAGAACCTGGGGTGCTGGTGCCACAGGTGGAGGATTAGCCAAGTGAGCTGGGGCACCAGCCTAGAAAGAACTTTTAAGATCTGTCCCATTCATGATAGCTCCAAGAAGAATTAAATAACTTGGAATAAATGTAATCAAGGCTGTCAAAAATCTCTATGATGAAAATTACAAAACACTAAAGAAAGAACCAGAAGAATACATTAAAAATTTGGAAAATTTTCCTCATTCACTGATTAGAAGAATCAACATCAACAAAATGTCCATACTACCAAAAGCAACTTACAGATTCACAGACTGTGATCCCAGTCAAAATGCCAATGGCATTCTTCTCATAGCTAAATAAAGTGATGCGAAAATTAAATGGAAACACAAGAAAACCTGTATGACTAAAGTAAACATATACAACAATAACAATGCCAGAAGAATCTCAATACCTGCTTTCAAGACATACTACAAGACAATTATAACCTAAGCAGCCTAGTACTCTCACATAAACTGACATGCATACTAATGGAATGGGATTAAAAACTCCAGAAATCAACCCATGCATCAATCAATCAACTTATCTTTGACAAAGGAGCTGAAATCAATCCCTGGAACAAGCCTCTTCAACAAATGGTGCTGAGAAAGCTGGATCTCCACTTGCAGAAATATGAAACTAGACCCCTACCTTACACCTCACACAGAAATCCACTCAAAATGGTTCAAAGGTCTGGACACCATCCAGTTCACCTCACACACCTAGGTATGGGCATCCTCCAGAGACCCACTCTACTATTTATTCCTGACTGCTATGTGAGGTATATCACTAGCATATGAAGATCTCAAAGTTTCTTCCATCAGACCACATGGGTACATGGAAACCCAGCTGCAATGCAAGATTCTCTGAGCTCCATAACCTATGCACAGAAGTCACACAGTCACAGGTTGTAATGAATCCATTCTCCATCTGCAATTTGCCCCAAACCAAGCCCTGGCAACATCCTGAACTGGCAAAACTTCCCACTGTTCCTTGATTCATGGCAAAGTTCAGCTCAGTCTTCACCACAACAAATTGAATCTGGCAGTTTGGCGAGGGAGCCGAGCGAGGCAGCATGGCCTCTCTCCAGAGTGCAAAGTGGTCACCCAAAGGGATGATGGAATTCTTGCTCAGTCAAAGCTGCCAGTGACAGGTCTGCAGCAGCCTCCTCTCAGCTTACACTGGCAAGATGGCACTTCCCAGCCAGCAACTGGCCTTGTAGCTGTGGGAGTGGCTGACAGCACGCAGGCAGCAGTGTGTCTGTACTCTCCTCTGGCTGCTGCATGCAGTCTTTATTCCTTCTGTCCATTCTCCACAGGAAATTTCTCTCGATCAGCTCCCAGGAATATGATTCTTCTTTTGTTGCTCTGATATCTTCTTGTGGCTGAAATCAGTCTGGCTTCTCACTGTTCAACCATCTAAGGTCTCCTTCTCTTACATTTTTAATTTTTAAAATCTATTTATTCTTATGTATATTTTAGAGGGAAAAAGAGAAAGGGAAATAATTCCCATCATGTACTT